>NC_074678.1:17126865-17229504 GCF_029448725.1 Salvelinus fontinalis | reverse complement strand
GAAAAGATTAAATGTAATTTTTAGCTTCTTAATGAGAGAACGGTTTGTAAGAAGAACACTACTCTGTTCACTCAGAGGCCCCGCCCAAGTGAACAGACATGGGTTGTAAACTATGAAACACGGCTCTCTCTCCCAATTCTATATAAGCACATTGACAAAAATGTAACTTTCTGTTCCAAGGACGTGCGGTCTGCCAGTCCCCACGTTGAAAGGACAAAGACCTCCTACAGAACTAAGCCAACATCAGCAAGAACCTAACAAAATTGGCATCAAATTTCAATGTGAAGGTAACGACCTACATGCCGGAAGGATGAATTTCGACTATACCAGCAAGAATTTAGCATGAGCTTAAAGTATGGCAACTTGGTAGGAACTTTGAGCTCTTCTCACTAAAGAAGTGCTACCCCCTCCGACTACTAAACGTGGGCTAGGAGAGGACGGACAGAGTATACATTCTACCACACTCCAGTTCACCACTAGACATTCTTCAAAGACAACCCGGCCTACGATCTATGACCAATCTACCGAAGCGCAGCTCAGAGTAAATATTTACTGCATTGTCCTTTTTCAAATGGGCGGTCATTTTGAATTTGTATTTATTTTATTTTGTTTCATCTTTATTTAACCAGGTAGGCAAGTTGAGAACAAGTTCTCATTTACAATTGCGACCTGGCCAAGATAAAGCAAAGCAGTTCGACACATACAACAACACAGAGTTACACATGGAGTAAAACAAACATACAGTCAATAATACAGTATAAAAATAAGTCTATATACAATGTGAGCAAGTGAGGTGAGATAAGGGAGGTGAAGGCAAAAAAAAGGCCATGGTGGCGAAGTAAATACAATATAGCAAGTAAAACACTCGAATGGTTGATTTGCAGTGGAAGAATGCGCAAAGCAGAGATATAAATAATGGGGTGCAAAGGAGCAAAATTAATAAATACAGTAGGGAAAGAGGTAGTTGTTCGGGCTAAATTATAGATGGGCTATGTACAGGTGCAGTAATCTGTGAGCTGCTCTGACAGCTGATGCTTAAAGCTAGTGAGGGAGATAAGTGTTTCCAGTTTCAGAGATTTTTGTAGTTCGTTCCAGTCATTGGCAGCAGAGAACTGGAAAGAGAGGCGGCTAAAGGAAGAATTGGTTTTGGGGGTGACCAGAGAGATATACCTGCTGGAGAGCGTGCTACAGGTGGGTGCTGCTATGGTGACCAGCGAGCTGAGATAAGGGGGGACTTTACCTATCAGGGTCTTGTAGATGACCTGGAGCCAGTGGGTTTGGCGACGAGTATGAAGCGAGGGCCAGCCAACGAGAGCGTACAGGTCGCAGTGGTGGGCAGTATATGGGGCTTTGGTGACAAAACGGATGGCACTGTGATAGACTGGATCCAATTGATTGAGGAGGGTATTGGAGGCTATTTTGTAAATGACATCGCCGAAGTCAAGGATTGATAGGATGGTCAGTTTTACGAGGGTATGTTTGGCAGCATGAGTGAAGGATGCTTTGTTGCGGAATAGGAAGCCAATTCTAGATTTAACTTTGGATTGGAGATGTTTGATGTGAGTCTGGAAGGAGAGTTTACAGTCTAACCAGACACCTAGGTATTTGTAGTTGTTCACATATTCTAAGTCAGAGCCGTCCAGAGTAGTGATGTTGGACAGGCGGGCAGGTGCAGGCAGCGATCGGTTGAAGAGCATGCATTTAGTTTTACTTGTATTTAAGAGCAATTGGAGGCCACGGAAGGAGAATTGTATGGCATTGAAGCTCGCCTGGAGGGTTGTTAAGAACTAGTGTGTCTATCATTTCCTATACAACATGTATTTTTTAGTAACGTTTATGTATAGTTATTTGGTCAGAATAGTTGAGTGTCATAAAAATATCCGCACATTCTGGGAAAAAGATGCTACGTTAGCACAATGTATAACCACTGATTTCAGCTCTAAATATGCACATTTTCGAACAAAACATAAGTGTATGTATAACCTGATGTTATAGGACTGTCATCTGATGAAGCTTATCAAGGTTAGTCAAAAATTATATATATTTTGCTGGTTTATTCGCTATCGCTAACGTGACTATTGCTATCGCTAACGTGCCTTGATGAATGAATGCGGTAGTGTGGTAGGCTATTGTCGTAGGCTAATATAATGCTATATTGTGTTTTCGCTGTAAAACACTTAAAAAATCGGAAATATTGGCTGGATTCACAAGATGTTTGTATTTAATTTGCTGTACACCATCAATTTTTCAGAAATGTTTTATGATGAGTATTTAGGTATTTGACGTTGGTGTCTGTAATTACTCTGGCTGCTTCGGTCCTATTTGTGACGGTAGCTGTGATGGTAGCTGCAATGTAAAACTGATTTATACCTCAATTTTGCACAGTTTTCGAACAAAACATAGATTTATTGTATAACATGTTATAAGACTGTCATCTGATGAAGTTGTTTGTTGGTTAGTTTGGTTGGTTCTTGGTTAGTTAGGTTGGCTGGACATGTTGGCTGGATTCACAAGCTGTTTATCTTTCATATGCTGTATTGGACTTGTTAATGTGTGAAAGTTAAATATTTCTAAAAAATATATTTTGAATTTCGCGCCCTGCACTTGAAGTGGCTGTTGTCATATTGTGCCCGGCTTCGGGCTTGCAGCACAAAGAAGTTAACACAGTGTCCAAAGAAGGGCCAGAAGTATACAGAATGGTGTCGTCTGCGTAGAGGTGGATCAGAGACTCAACAGCAGCAAGAGCGACATCATTGATGTATACAGAGAAGAGAGTCGGTCCAAGAATTGAACCCTGTGGCACCCCATAGAGACTGCCAGAGACCCGGACAACAGGCCCTCCGATTTGACACACTGAACTCTATCAGAGAAGTAGTTGGTGAACCAGGCGAGGCAATCATTTGAGAAGCCAAGGCTATCAAGTCTGCCGATGAGGATGTGGTGATTGACGCAGTCGAAAGCCTTAGGCCAGGTCAATGAATATGGCTGCACAGTATTGTTTCTTATCGATGGCGGTTAAGATATCGTTTAGGACCTTGAGCATGGCTGAGGTGCACCCATGACCAGCTCTGAAGCCAGATTGCATAGCGGAGAAGGTATGGTGGGATTCGAAATGGTCGGTAATCTGTTTGTTGACTTGGCTTTCGAAGACCTTAGAAAGGCAGGGTAGGATAGATATAGGTCTGTAGCAGTTTGGGTCAAGAGTGTCCCTCCCTTTGAAGAGGGGGATGACCGCAGCTGCTTTCCAATCTTTCGGAATCTCAGACGACACGAAAGAGAGGTTGAACAGCCAAGTCAAGTAATAGAGGTGGCAACAATTTCAGCAGATAATTTTAGAAAGAAAGGGTCCAGATTATCTAGCCCGGCTGATTTGTAGGGTTCCAGATTTTGCAGCTCTTTCAGAACATCAGCTGACTGGATTTGGGAGATGGAGAAATGGGGAATAGGAGTGGAGCTAGCCACCTCTATTTCTAGATTCCCTGAAAAGTTGCATATCACGGGGGCTGTTCGATGCTAATGCAGAACGCCATAGGATGTTTTTGTGTTGGTTAAGGGCAGTCAGGTCTGGAGAGAACCAAGGGCCATATCTGTTCCTGGTTTTAAATTTCTTGAACGGGACATGCTTATTTAAGATGGTGAGGAAGGCATTTAAAAAAAATAACCAGGCATCCTCTACTGACGGGATGAGATCAATATCCTTACAGGATACCCCGGCCAGGTCGATTAGAAAGGCCTGCTCGCTGAAGTGTTTCAGGGAGCATTTGACAGTGATGAGTGGAGGTCGTTGGACCGCTGACCCATTCCGGATGCAGGCAATGAGGCAGTGATCGCTGAGATCTTGGTTGAAAACAGCAGAGGTGTATTTACAGGGCAAGTTGGTTAGGATGATATCTATGAGGGTGCCCGTGTTTACGGCTTTGGGGTGGTACCTGGTAGGTTCATTGATCATTTGTGTGAGATTGAGGGCATCAAGCTTAGATTGTAGGATGGCTGGGGTGTTAAGCATGTTCCAGTTTAGGTCGCCTAGCAGCACGAGCTCTGAAGATAGATGGGGGGCAATCAGTTCACATATGGTGTCCAGAGCACAGCTGGGGGCAGAGGGTGGTCTATAGCAGGCGGCAACGGTGAGACACTTGTTTTTAGAGAGGTGGATTTTTAAAAGTAGAAGTTCAAATTGTTTGGGTACAGACCTGGATAGTAGGACAGAACTCTGCAGGCTATCTTTGCAGTAGATTGCAACACCGCCGCCTTTGGCCGTTCTATCTTGTCTGAAAATGTTGTAGTTAGGGATGAAAATGTCAGAATTTTTGGTGGTCTTCCAAAGCCAGGATTCAGACACGGCTAGAACATCCGGGTTAGCAGAGTGTGCTAAAACAGTGAATAAAAAACTTAGGGAGGAGGCTTCTAATGTTAACATGCATGAAACCAGGGCTATTACGGTTACAGAAGTCATCAATAGAGAGCGCCTGGGGAATAGGAGTGGAGCTAGGCACTGCAGGACCTGGATTCACCTCTACATCACCAGAGGAACAGAGGAGGAGTAGGATAAGGGTACGACTAAAAGCTATGAGAATTGGTCATCTAGAACGTCTGGAACAGAGAGTAAAAGGAGGTTTCTAGGGGCGATAAAATAGCTTCAAGGTATAATGTACAGACAAAGGTATGGTAGGATATGAATACAGCGGAGGTAAACCTAGGTATTGAGTGATGATGAGAGAGATATTGTCTCTAGAAACATCACTGAAACCAGGTGATGTCATCGCATGTGTGGGTGGTGGAACTGAAAGGTTGGATAAGGTATAGTGAGCAGGGCTAGAGGCTCTACAGTGAAATAAGCCAATAAACACTAACCAGAACAACAATGGACAAGGCATATTGACATTAAGGAGAGGCATGCTTAGTTGGGGTCATGACGATTCAGACAGCTAGCCGGGCCATCGGTAGCACGCTAGCATAGGATGAAGGTCTGTTTCAGCCACCTCGTACGTTTCCGTCGGTGGATTAGTGGGGTTCCGTGTTGTAGAGGGGATCAATCCAATTGGCAAAATAGATATAGTTATAGTGACCCAAGAAAGAATTGTCGGATAGACTTATTCAGATAGCAGCCGATAAGACAGCTAACGATTAACGGGCCGCAGATGGGCGTTCAGGTAACGTCGCGACGGAGGGGCCAGTTGGATAACTCCCTCGGGCAGATAACTTCGGTAGTCCAGTCGTGAAGGCCCGGTGGGGCTCCGCATTGGCAGTAAAACGGGTCCGGATAGGTGATTGTAGCCCAGGAGTGGCTGATGGAACTCCTCAGCTGGCTAGCTCCGGAATAATTGATGTTTGCTCTGGGATCGATGTAAGTCAATAGTCACACGGATAGCAGCTAGCTAGCTGCGAAATCCAGGTGTAAATGTCCAGAGCTTGCGACTGAAATCCGGGGATATGGAGAGAAAAATAGGTCCGGTATGTTCTGGTCTAAGTCGCGTTGTGCAAAACTGCCGATAGATTTTCGAGCTAAAGGAATAGCTGATGACCACAAACCGTGGTTAGCTGAATACTAACGTTAGCCAGTAAACTGGCTAGCTTCTGGCTAGCTTCTGGTTAGCTTCTGGCTAGCTTCTAGTTAGCTTCTGGTTAGCTTCTGGCTAGCTTCTATTGTGGATTTCAGATTTGAGGTAAATAATACTATTTTTTTTTAAAATTGGTGTGGCGGGTTGCAGGAGAAGGTTTTGAAGTTCAGTTATTGGAAAATTAAATATATAAAAGATATGCGAAGAGAGGTGTAAATATAAATATATACGGGACACGACAAGACGAGGACAAAGCACGTCTGACTGCTATGCCATCTTGGGAAAAATAAGAATGCATAAGATACTGTATTTACGATAGCATAGCTTCTCCCTTTGTTACTCAGTCTTCCCACTCTTTCACTCAAACCCAACCCACTCTCTTTGTGTATTCAGCTGTCATATCTGCTCCGTCCGCTGGGGACGTTTTCCTTTATGACATAATTTGTAATCAATGTACGATACATTCTGTGTATATGTCATTCTGTGTGATTATTTAGGTATTTAGTAAATAAATAATTAAACCACATTTTGAATTGCTGATTCAACTTGTTAGCCAGGGTTCATGAAGATAACCAAGAATTTACAACTTTCAGATGAGACTAAATAAAGTGACGATTAAATATTGACTGTTATTGAGGTAAAAGATTACTAGGTCTTTAAAAGTTTATTCGGAAGATAACAGCTCTATAAACATTATTTTGTGGTACCCCGACTTTCTAGTTAATTAATTAACTGATGACCTTAATCAGGTAATATTGATTACAGAGAAATTATTTTATAGAATAGCATGTCATATCACTTAATCCGGCATAGCCAAAGACACGACAGCAGTGTACACATAGCCTGTCTTCTCTGGAGAGCCAGGTCTGCCGATGGCGGCCTCTCTCAATTGCAAGGCAATGCTCACTGTGTATGTACATAGTCAAAGCTTTCCTTAAATTTGGGTTAGTCACAGTGGTCAGGTATTTTGCCACTGTGTACTCTCTGTTTAGGGCCAAATAGCATTCCAGTTTGCTCTGTTTTTTGGTTAGTTCTTTCCAATGTGTCAAGTAATTATCTTTTTGTTTCTTATGATTTGGTTGGGTCTAATTGTGTTGCTGTCCTGGGGCTCTGTGGGGTCTGTTTGTGTTTGTAAGCAGAGCCCCAGGACCAGCTTGTCACGATCGTCAAAATAACATTCGGACCAAGGCGCAGCGTGATATGGGTTCCACATCTTTTTATTTGTGAAACGCACAACAACAATAAAAAAAAGCAAACGATACGTGAAGCTATGGAGTGCTCACAGGTAACTACACATAAACAAGATCCCACAAAAACCCAGTGGGGAAATGGCTGCCTAAATAAAATCTCCAATCAGAGACAACGATAAACAGCTGCCTCTGATTGGGATCCATACCAGGCCAACATAGAAATAAAACAACCTAGATTACCCACCCTAGTCACACCTAACCAAAATAGAGAATAAAAAGGTTCTCTATGGTCAGGGCGTGACACAGCTAGCTTAGGTTAACCTCACTAGGGTATGTGGGACGGTAGCGTCCCACCTCGTCAACAGCCAGTGAAACTGCAGGGCGCCAAATTCAAAACACCAGAAATCCCATAATTAAAATTCCTCAAACATACAAGTATTTCACACCATTTTAAAGATACACTTGTTGTAAATCCAGCCAAAGTGTCCGATTTCAAAAATGTTTTACGACGAAAGCACACCAAACGATTATGTTAGGTTAGAGCCAAGTCACAGAAAAAGACAGCCATTTTACCAGCCAAAGAGAGGAGTAACAAAAAGCAGAAATAGAGATAAAATTAATCACTAACCTTTGATGATCTTCATCAGATGACACTCATAGGACTTCATGTTACACAATACATGTATGTTTTGTTCGGTAAAGTTCATATTTATATCCAAAAATCTGAGTTTAGGCGGGACGCTGTCTCACTTGGCAAAAAGATAGAGAAAATGCAGAGCGCCAAATTCAAATTAATTACTATAAAATTACTATAAAAATCTAACTTTCATTAAATCACACATGAAAGATACCAAATTAAAGCTACACTGGTGGTGAATCCAGCCAACATGTCAGAATTCAAATAGGCTTTTTGGCGAAAGCAAACAATGCTATTATTTGAGGATTTCACCATTGTAAACAAATAGAGAGAAGCATATTTCAACCCTGCAGGTGCGACACAAAACACAGAAATAAAAATATAATTCATGCCTTTCCTTTGACGAGCTTCTGTTGTTGGCACTCCAATATGTCCCATAAACATCACAAATGGTCCTTTTGTTTGATTAATTCCGTCGATATATATCCAAAATGTCCATTTATTTGGCGCGTTTGATCCAGAAAAAAACTGGTTCCAAATTGTGAAACGTGACTACAAAATATCTCAAAGGTTACCTGTAAACTTTGCCAAAAAATGTCAAACTACTTTTGTAATACAACTTTAGGTATTTTTTTATGTAAATAATCGATCAAATTGATGATGATCTGTGTTCAATAAAGGATTAAAACCAACTGTAGCTAGCCTTCTGGTCATGCGCTTCTAACAAACAGGACATTTCGAGTGACCCTCCTTCAACATGGCCATACTTCTTCATTACACAAAGGAATAACCTCAACCAATTTATAAAGACTGTTGACATCCAGTGGAAGCGGTAGGAACTGCAAGACGGTCCCTTAGAAATCTGGTTTCCGAATGAAAATCATTGAACAGAGAGTGACCTCAACAAAATAAAATCTGAATGGTTTGTCCTCGGGGTTTCGCCTGCTAAATAAGTTCTGTTATACTCACAGACATGATTCAAACAGTTTTAGCAACTTCAGAGTGTTTTTTCCATCCAAATCTACTAATAATATGCATATCTTATCTTCTGGAGATGAGTAGCTGGCAGTTTAATTTGGGCATGCTTTTCATCCAAAATTCAAAATGCTGCCCCCTACCCAAGAGAAGTTAATCTCTCTGTAGGTGATAGCTTGTTATGGAAGGTTTGGGAATCGCTTCCTTTTAGGTGGTTGTGAAATTTTATGCATCTTTTCTGGATTTGGATAATTAGCGGGATTCGCCCTAATTCTGCTCTGCATGCAATATTTGGTGTTTTACAGTATGTTGTACATGGAGGATGGTTTTGCAGAATTCTGCATGCAGTCTCAATTTGGTGTTTGTCCATTTTGTGAGTTCTTGGTTTGTGAGCGAACCGCAGACCTCATAACCATGAAGGGCAATGGGTTGTATAACTGATTCAAGTATTTTTTTGCCAGATCCTAATTGGGATGTAAAATGTTACGTTCCTTTTGATGGCATGGGAGGCCCTTCTTGCCTTGTCTCTCAGATCGTTCACAGCTTGAGGTTACCTGTGGTGCTGATGTTTAGGCCAAGGTAAGTGTAGTTTTTTGTGTGCTCTAGGGTAATTGTGTCTTGATCTAATTTGTATTTGTGGTCCTGGCAACTGGATATTTTTTGGAACACCATTATTTTTGTCTTACTGAGATTAACTGTCAGGGCCCAGGTCTGACAGAATCTGAACAGAAGATCTAAGTGTTGCTGTAGACCCTCCTTGGTTGGGGACAGAATCACCAGATCATCAGCAAATAGTATACATTTGACTTCAGATTCTAGTACTCGTTCTCTCTGTGTCTCTATCTATCAATCCCTCTTAGTGTCTAGGAATTTATTAATTTGGGAACTAACCAAATTATGTGTTTGGCTCAATTCCCAGAACGCACAATCTGATACAGACAAAACTGAATGATAATCTATTGCATTTGTTTTATCAACCAGAACATTAGTTTGCGAGACTTGAATTTTGCTAAACAATTCCCTGAATTTCTTCACAAACCGAAAACACCATCTTTCAACTCAGACAGAGAGACACACACCTCAGTGGGAGACAAACAGATATATATCACTGCTGAGTTCCCTCCATTAAAATATCAACAAACGAAACTGAGTCTAAAGAGGTAATTCTGACATCCAACTCTGTCCTTGAGCTAGCCCAAGCTATTCTCTCTCCTGTGGTCAGACTGTGTGTGTATGCATGTGTGTAAAGGACGACACACTGCTGGCTTAACAAGTACCACTTCCTTAAGATTATTAGTTAGCGATTGGAAACAATAATACCTGGAACCAAACACACCAAGACAGTCGTGAAGAGGGCATGGCAAAGCCTATTCCCCCTCAGGAAACGAAAAAGATTTGGCATGGGTCCTGAGATCCTCGAAAGTTTCTACAGCTGCAACATCGAGAGCATCCTGACTGGTTACATCACTGCCCGGTACGGCAACTGCTCGGCCTCTGACCGCAAGGCACTACAGAGGGTAGTGCGTACTGCCCAGTACATCACCGGGGCTAAGCTGCCTGCAATCCAGGACCTCTACACCAGGCGGTGTCAGAGGAAGGCCCTAAAAATTGTCAAAGACCCCAGCCACCCCAGTCATAGACTGTTCTCTCTACTACCGCATGGCAAGCGGTACTGGACTGCCAAGTCTAGGACAAAAAAGCTTCTCAACAGTTTTTACCCCAAGCCATAAGACTCCTGAACAGGTAATCAAATGGCTACCCTGACTATTTGCATTGTGTGCCACCCCCAAACACCCCCCAACCCTTCTTTTTACGCTGTTGCTACTCTCTGTTTATCATATATGCAATGTCACTTTAACTATACATTCATGTACATAATACCTCAATTGGGCCGACCAACCAGTGCTCCCGCACACTGGCTAACCGAGCTATCTGCATTGTGTCCCGCCACCCGCCACCCGCCACCCACCACCCGCCAACCCCTCTTTTACGCTACAGCTACTCTCTGTTCATCATATATGTATAGTTACTTTAACCATATCTACATGCACATACTACCTAAATCAGCCTGACTAACCGGTGTCTGTATGTAGCTTCGCTACTTTTATAGCCTCGCTACTGTATATAGCCAGTCTTTTCACTGTTGTTTTATTTCTTTACACACCTATTGTTCACCTAATCCTTTTTTGCACTATTGGTTAGAGACTGTAAGTAAGAAATTCACTGTAAGGTGAAATGTTGTATTCGGCGCAAGTGACAAAAACTCTTTGATTTGATTTGATTACCACTTCTTCCTGATTCGGCCCATACATGGCTAGAACTCGAGATCTCTGCATTGCTAGCACACGTGACTGCCCTCCTGAAGCGTCTTACCAGTCTATGCCATGCAAAAAGCTAGCTATTTGCTGGTACAAGTGGGGACACTTCAGGCTGAGGATTAAGTTTTACACATCCCCATTTGCTACACGTGCAGTGTGTGTGTGTGTCTGTGTGTCTGACTGTGAGTGGCGTGCGGCACAGTGCGGTGTGTTGGCCAGTCCCTTTGTTCCTTATACGTTCTTCGTATCCTAGCTGTCAGACACAAACACACACACACACACACACACACACACACACACACACACACACACACACACACACACACACACACACACACACACACACACACACACACACACACACACACACACACACACACAAGCCCTCAGAATTCTGCCCTTCACACTCCACTGGTTTGCAACTGACATTTGGGGGTGAAGAAGCGATTCCTCAGAATTGATTTGAGAGAAAGGGGCTCCGCCTGGGAAAATCGGAAAATCAATGGAGTCTATAGAGCCTGCGGCAGGTATACAGGTAGGCTACACCTCCCTACAACAAAGGCCAGGGCTGCGTCAGAAATGGCACCCTATTCCTGTTATGGGAATTTTATGAATAATGACTAAATGATGTATACATTTAACGTAGAATTATAACTAACAGAATTATATCCTGTCTGATGAAGAATGTTTGTCCATAAGAAAGAGGGACTGTTAGTAGGCAAGGAACTGTGGCAGACAACTTGTGACCACTGTGAAACTGATAACAGGGATGGAGGTATCCCCACCCAGGGAGGGGAGAGACCTTGGGCTTGTAGTAGATTGTATAATAGGTGGCGGACAATGTATGAGAAGAAGACTTGTGAACTATGTTGCCATTGTATCTGAGAGGAGGAGGAACGTTTATGACGAAATGTGAGCTTTATAGACCAATGTACTGGAAATGATAAGCAGAACGTTCCCGTAAATAAACATTTGACGATTGTAGACTGGGCTTTTTGGGTTCCAGTCTACAATCGTTTGGGTTCCATGTCGAACCTTCTGTGGAAAGGGTTCTACATGGAATCCAAAGAGGGTTCTACCTGGAACCAAATGGAGTTCTTTAAAGCGTTCTCCTACAGAGACAGCTGAGGAACCCTTTTTGGATCTAGACAGCACCTTTTTTCTTAGAGTGTAGTGCACTACTTTTGACCTGGGCCCATAGGGCTCAGGTCAAAATAAGCGTAATGTATAGGGAATGTGATGCCATTAGATACACAGTCCAAAACAGCAAAAGGCCTGACTACCTCTGTTTGTGATGACTCTGAACATCACACTCTGCATCCCAAGTGGCATCCTATTCCCTATGGGCTCTGGTAAAAAGTAGTGCACTATATAGGGAATAGAGTGCCACTTGGGACACATCCTCAGTTTGCAGGACACATCAACACAACACAGCCCACGGCAAGTAAATCGTCTGTGTTTTTATTTCTGTGGGGGCTCTGTCTGTCTGCCCTGAGGGAATAGTCAAACGACGCTAGACACACGCACGCACGCACGCGCACGCGCACATGCACATGTACATGCACGCACACCATGAAGGCACTTCACCCAGCCAAACATACTGGCTTGTCTAGACACACAAGGGCAGTTTGGTAAGTGTGTGTCCACGCAGTGTGGTAAGTGTCCATTTTAATTTATTAAAACTGAACACTGAAAAATACAAAATAACAAACACTACAACAGGAAACAATCACCCACAACATACAATGAAAAACAGGCTACCTAAATATGGCTCCCAATCAGAGACAAGGACTGACACCTGCCTCTGATTGAGAACCATACTAGGCCCAACACATAGAAATCTAACAACAAAACAAAACATAGAAAAACAACATAGAATGCCCACCCCAACTCATGCCCTGACCTAACTAAAATAAAGACATAAAAAAGGAACTAAGGTCAGAACGTGACAATACGGAACCCACTCCTCAGTAAAAGGCACATGACAGCCCGCTTGGAGTTTGCCAAAAGGCACCTAAAGACTCTCAGACCATGTGAAAAAATATTCTCTGATCTGATGAAACCAAGATTGAACTCTTTGGCCTGAATGCCAAGCGTCACGTCTGGAGGAAGTCTGGCACCATCCCAACGGTAAATCATGGTGGTGGCAGCATCATGCTGTGGAGATGTTTTCCAGTGGCAGGGATTGGGAGACTAGTCAGGACTGAGGGAAAGATGAACGGAGCAAAGTACAGAGGGATCCTTGATGAAAACCTGCTCCAAAGTGCTCACGACCTCAGCCAAGACAACGGAGGAGTGGCTTTGGGACAAACCTCTGAATACCCTTGAGTGGCCCAGCCAGAGCCCGGACTTGAACCCGATCGAACATCTCTAAAGAGACCTGAAAAACGGTGTACAGCGACGCTCCCCATCCAACCTGACAGAGCTTGAGAGGAGCTGCAGAGAAGAATGGGAGAAACTCCCCAAATACAGCTGTGCCAAGCTTGTAGCGTCATACCAAAGAAGAATCCAGGCTGTAATCGCTTCCAAAGGTGCTTCAACAAAGTACTGAGTAAAGAGCCATTTAAAAAATATATATAAATTAGCAAAAATTTCTAAAAACCTTTTTTGGTTTTGTCATTATGGGTTATTGTGTGCAGAATGATGAGGTAAAAAACAATTTAATCAATTTTAGAATAAGGCTGTAATGTAATGTGGAAAAGTCAAGAGGTTGGTCTGAATACTTTCTGAAGACACTGTAGATGATGTCAGTAAAAGCATGATCATCATGCTTCCCTCTGGTCCAAAAAGTTGACCAGATCTCATCTTTTATCAATATTCAACCAAATACAACAATCCCATGTGCAGAATGTTAAGTCCTAAATCACACTTGTAAATGTAAAATATATTATATAATTATACGTCTCATATTCATCCAGCACCCAGGAATTTTTGTTTGGTAAAGATGGTATATTTACAGGTTAAAGTATAATCATTGACTTCTGTTGCTGTTCTAATGACTTGGTCTAATGCAGGGATCATCAACTAGATTCAGCAGTGGGATGTTTTTTTCGTGAGCGGATGGTCAGGATGCCAGAACAGAATTACAAATCATTTGTAGACTGCAAGTTGTCCGCAAGAAGCCCAAACAGATATACAGTAATATTTTACAAAAACATAATACTTTCAAACCTTGCTTACATTTGCATATGATCACATGCCTCGCTATTATGTGTGGGAATAATTGGGAATTTCAAAATTAAAATCACTTGGAGCAGATTTCCTGGTGTTTTTACAGTCTTTTATACCCAGCAATAAAAAGTAAAAACTTGGGGGGGCCAAATAAAACCAACCATGGGCCAAATTCGGGCCGTGGGCTGCCAGTTGGGCAACCATGGTTTAATGGCTTCATCCCTGCGAAGAGAAACTATGTCTCAAGGCTGTTTCTCTCACTAATTCTCTGAGTTACACAGAATTATGTGAGTTATTTTAAACCCATATTCTTATTAACTTCCCTCCCTCCTCTTCCTGTGTTATGAGATGCATAAAGAAAACTCAAATTCAAAGCAACTCAGAAACTCTGGAGTGAGTAAAAAAAGAAAAGCATACAGGAAGAGACTATGCCAGTGTCCCAAATGGCACCCTATTTCCTATATAGTGCACTACCTCTGACCAGAGCCCTATGGGGACAAGGATTCCATTTGGGATGTACACACACATAATGATTATTATGACGGAGGAAAAGAGTGAAAAGCAAAAGAAGGCATGAGATTAACACAGTGAAGTTTTATAGTGTAGCGTAGCATAGACTACTGCTGGGACTGAATTATAAATGAAAGCATTGTGAGATGAAAGGGATTGTGGGTGGCCCTCGCTTGCTGACACCCTCTGAGTACACCTCTCATGGGAGAGCACAGCATTCTGGGGGAATAAAACATAAACAAAAATGCCCACCGCTGTGGGAAGAAGTTATAGTGTACCAGTACTTGCTTAACAGTATAGCGTCCTTCCCTAAGTACCCTGTCCCTTAATGGGCTCAAACCAGCGATCCTCTGTTTTGCAAAGACATGTGACCGTCTTCTTGACAACGTGTTGATGAGTTTTCACTTCCTACGGCTTCCACTAGATGTCAACAGTCAATAGAACTTTGTCTAATGACTCTAATGTGAAGGGGTGCCGAAGGAGACAGGATATGGTCACCACTGCAACGAGCTGACCATGCTTTCACCATGCGCGTTCACATGAGGAGGACCTCCGTTCCACCGCTCATCTGAAGTAAATCTAATTTTCCGGTTGGAACGTTATTCAAGATGTATGTTAACAACATTCTAAAGATTGCTTCAGTACATCGTTTGACATGTTTCTACTGACTGTTATGGAACTTTTGGACATTTCGTCATGTTATAGTGGACGCGCTTCGTGACTTTGGAATTGTTTACCAAACGTGCTAACCGAAGTAGCTAATTGGACATAAATAACGGGCATTATCGAACAAATCAAGCATTTATTGTGGACCTGGGATTCATAGTACTGCATTCTGATAAAGTTAATCAAAGGTAAGGAAACATTTATCATGTATTTTCTGGTTTCTGTTGACTCCAAAATGGCGGCTAATTTTATTATATTTCTGAGCGGCGTCTCAGATTATTGCATGGGTTGCTTTTAATGCGGTTGCATTAAGGAGAGGTATATCTATAATTCCATGTGTATAACTTGTATTATCATCTACATTTATGATGAGTATTTCTGTTGAAACGATGTGGCTATGCAAAATCACTTGATGTTTTTGGAACTAGTGAATGTAACGTGCAAATGTAAACTCTGATTTTTTTATATAAATATGAACTTTATCAAACAAAACATGCATGTATTGCGTAACATGAAGTCCTATGAGTGTCATCTGATGAAGATAATCAAAGGTTAGTTTTAACCTAATTTTATCTCTATTTCTGCTTTTTGTGAAAGCTATATTTCGCTGGGAAAATGGCTGTGCTTATTGTGGTTTGGTGGTGACCTAACATAATTGTTTGTAGTGCTTTCGCTGAAAAGCATATTTGAAATCGACACTTTGGTGGAATTAACAACAAGATTACCTTTAAAATGATATTAGACACATGTATGTTTGAGGAATTTTAATTATGAGATTTCTGTTGTTTGAATTTGGCGCCCTGCACTTTCACTGGCTGTTGTCATATCGATTGTCATATCCCGGTAGCGGGATGCAGCCATAAGAAGTTTTAAGGCCAAATAGCATTCTAGTTTGCTCAGTTTTTTGATAATTCTTTCCAATATGTCAAGTAATTATCTTTTTGTTTTCTCATGATTTGGTTGGGTCTAATTATGTTGCTGTCCTGGGGCTCTGTGGGGTCTGTTTCTGTTTGTGAACAGAGCCCCAGGACCAGCTAGCTTAAGTAATTCTTCTCCATGTTCATCTCTCTGTAGGTGATGGCTTTGTTATGGAAGGTTTGTGAATCGCTTCCTTTTAGGTGGTTGTAGAATCTCATGTCTCTTTTCTGGATTTTTATAAATAGCGGGAATCGTCCTAATTCTGCTCTGCATGCATTATTTGGTGTTCTACGTTGTACACAGAGGATATTTTTGCAGAATTCTGCATGCAGTGTCTCAATTTGGTGTTTGTCCCATTTTGTGAATTCTTGGTTGGTGAGCGGACCCCAGACCTCACAACCATAAAGGGCAATGGGTTCTAAAACTGATTCAAGTTTTTTTTAGCCAGATCCTAACTGGTATGACGAATTTTATGTTCCTTTTGATGGCGTAGAAAGCCCTTCTTGCCTTGTCTCTCAGATCGTTCACAGCTTTGTGGAAGTTACCTGTGGCGCTGATGTTTAGGTCAAGGTATGTATCGTTTTTTTTTTTGTGCTCTAGGGCAATGGTGTCTAGATGGAATTTGTATTTGTGGTCCTGGCGACTTGACTTTTTTTGGAACACTATTATTTTGGTCTTACTGAGATTTACTGTCAGGGCCCAGGTCTGGCAGAATCTGTGCTGTAGATCTAGCTGCTGCTGTAGGCCCTCCTTGGTTGGTGACAGAAGCACCAGATCATCAGCAAACAGTAGACATTTAACTTCATATTCTATTAGGGTGAGGCCGGGTGCTGCAGACTTTTCTAGTGCCCTCGCCAATTCGTTGATATACAGTATATGTTGAAGAGGGTGGGGCTCAAGCTTTATCCCTGTCTCACCCCATGGCCCTGTGGGAAGAAATGTATGTTTTTTGCCTATTTTAACCGCACACTTGTTTATGTGCATGGATTTTAAATTGTCTTATGTTTTTCCCCCAACACCGCTTTCCATCAATTTGTATAGCAGACCCTCATGGCAAATTGAGTCAAAGGCTTTTTTTAAATCAACAAAACATGAAAAGACCTTGCCTTGCCTTTGTTTTGGTTTGTTTGTTTATCAATTAGGGTGTGCAGAGTGAATATGTGGTCTGTCGTATGATAATTTGGCAAAAAGCCAATTTGACATTTTCTCAGTACATTGTTTTCACTTAGGAAATGTACAAGTCTACTGTTAATGATAATTCAGAGGATTTCCCCAAGGTTGCTGTTGATGCATATCCCACGGTAGTTATTGGGGTCAAATTTGTCTCCACTTTTGTGGATTGGGGTGATCAGTCCTTGGTTCCAAATATTGGGGAAGATGCCAGAGCTAAGGATGATGTTAAAGAGTTTTAGTATAGCCAATTGAATTTTTTGGTCTGTTTAATTGATCATTTCATTGAGGATACCAACAACACCACAGGCCTTTTTGGGTTGGTGGGGTTTTATTTTGTCCTGTAGTTAATTCAAGGTAATTGGAGAATCAAGTGGGTTCTGGTAGTCTTTAATAGTTGATTCTAAGATTTGTATTTGATCATGTATATGTTTTTGCTGTTTGTTCTTTGTCATAGAGCCAACAAGATTGGAGAAGTGGTTTACCCATACATTTCCATCTTGGATAGATAATTCCTTGTGTTGTTGTTTGTTTAGTGTTTTCCAATTTTCCCAGAAGTGGATAGAGTCTATGGATTCTTCAATTAGTTTGAGCTGATTTTTGACGTGCTGTTCCTTCTTTATCCATAGTGTATTTCTGTATTGTTTTAATGATTCACCATAGTGAAGGTGTAGACTCAGGTTTTCCGGGTCTCTATGTTTTTGGTTGGACAGGTTTTTCAATTTCTTTCTTAGATTTTTGCATTCTTCATCAAACCATTTGTCATTGTTGTTCATTTTCTTCGGTTTTCTATTTGAGATTTTTTTATTTGATAGGGAAGCTGAGAGGTCAAATATACTGTTACATTTTTTTACTGCCAAGTTTACACCTTCACTATTACAGTACACCGTTTTGTCCAGGAAGTTGTCTAAAAGGGATTGAATTTGTTGTTGCCTAATTGTTTTTTGGTAGGTTTCTAAACTCCATTCCTTCCATCTATAGCATTTCTTAAAACAGGTTGGTGTAGGGGGCAGCATTTTCACGTTTGGATGAAAAGCGCGCCCAGAGTAAACTGCCTGCTACTCAGTCCCAGTTGCTAATATATGCGTATTATTAGTAGATTTGGATAGAAAACACTCTAAAGTTTCTAAAACTGCTTGAATGATGTCTGTGAGTATAACAGAACTCACATGGCAGGCGAAAACAAGAGAAAAATCCAACCAGGAAGTGGAAAACTCTTTGCCTATTGAAAATACAGTGTCTATGGGGTCAAATTGCACTTCCTAATGCTTCCACTAGATGTCAACAGTATTTAGAACCTTGTTCGACGCTTCTACTGTAAAGGAGGGGGGAATGAAAGGAGATTGAGTCAGTGGTCTGGCAGAGTGCCATGAGCTGACCACGCGCGTTCACGTGAGAGTTAGCTTGAGTTCCATTGCATTTCTGAAGACAAAGGAATTCTCCGGTTGGAACATTATTGAAGATTGATGATAAAAACATCCTAAAGATTGATTATATACTTCGTTTGACATGTTTCTACGAACTGTAATATGACTTTTGTGACTTTTCGTCTGAAATAAGCGATCGCGCAATGAGCATTTTGATTACTGGGCTAAACGCGCAAACAAAAGGAGGTATTGGGACATAGATTATGGACGTTATCGAACAAATCAAACATTTATTGTGGAACTGGGATTCCCGGGAGTGCATTCTGATGAAGATCATCAAAGGTAAGTGAATATTTATAATGCTATTTCTGACTTCTGTTGACTCCGCAACATGGCGGGTATATGTTTGGCTTGTTTTGGTCTCTGAGCGCCGTACTCAGAGTATTGCATGGTTTGCTTTTTCCGTAAAGCTTTTTAAAAATCTGACAAAGCGGTTGTATTAAGTAGAAGTATATTTATAATTCTATGCATAATACATGTATGTTTTATCAAAGTTTATTATGAGTATTTCTGTAAATTGATGTGGCTCTGTGCAAATTCGCGGGATGTTTTGGAGGCAAAGCCAAATGTAAACTGAGGTTTTTGGATATAAATATGAACTTGATCGAACAAAACAGACATGTATTGTGTAACATGTTATCCCGGGAGTGTCATCTGATGAAGAATATCAATGGTTAGTGATTCATTTTATCTCTATTTCTGCTTTTTGTGACTCCTCTCTTTGGTTGGAAAATGGCTGTATGCTTTCTGTGACAAGTTGCTGACCTAACATAATGATATGTTGTGCTTTCGCCGAAAGCCTTTTTGAAATCGGACACTGTGGTTGGATTAACGAGAAGTTTATCTTTAAAATGGTGTCTAATACTTGTATGTTTGAGAAAATTGAATTATGAGTTTTCTGTTGATTGAATTTGGCGCACTGCAATATCATTGGCTGTTGGCAAGGGGTTCCGCTAGCGGAACAGACAGGTTAATATTACTCAGTTCCTTTGGCTTTGATGGTTCAAGATTGAGTATTGCTCTGTTCAAGTAGACTGTGATTTTGCTGTGGTCTGATAGGGGTGTCAGTGGGCTGACTATGAACGCTCTGAGAGACTCTTGTGGTCAGTGATAAAGTAGTCTACAGTACTTTTGCCAAAAGATGAGCTACAGGTGTACCTACCATTGGAGTCCCCTTGAAGCCTCCATTGACTACGTACATACCCAGCGTGCGACCGAGCTGCAGGAGTTGTGAGCCGTTTTTGTTGGTTATGTTGTCATAGTTGTGCCTAGGTGGCATATGGTGGAGGGAATGCTGTCACCTCCAGGCAGGTGTTTGTCCCCCTGTGTGCTGAGGGTGTCAGGTTCTTGTCCGGTTCTGGCATTTAGGTCGCCATAGACTAGTACATGTCCCTGAGCCTGGAAATTATTGATTTCCCCCTCCAGGATGGAGAAGCTGTTTTCATTAAAGTATGGGGATTCTAGTGGGGGGATATAGGTAGCACACAGGAGTAATTTTTTCTCTGTTAAGATAATTTCCTTTTGAATTTCTAGCCAAAATGTAAAATGTTCCTGTTTTGATCAATTTGAGTTATGAGTTAGGTCTGCTTTATGGGGCGGCAGGTAGTCTCGTGGTTAAAGCGTTGAACTAGTAACCGAAAGGTTGCAAGATCGAATCCCTGAGCTGACAAGGTAAAAATCTGTCATTCTGCCCCTGAATAAGGCAATGTTCCTAGGCTGTCATTGTCAATAAGAATTTATTCTTAACTGACTTGCCTAGTAAAAAAAAAAAGAAAATTGCATACCCCCAGAGTCCCTTCCCTGTTTCACACTTGGTGGATGGGACAACCAGCTCTCTGTAACCTAGAGGGCAACCAGTGGGTCCATCTCCTCTATACCAGGTTTCTTGTAGGATGACAATTATTGGATGTGTGGTTTGGCCTCAGGCCAGTAAGTATGAGCAGAGCCTGCTGAGCGTCTGGTACATGCTATTGGCTTGGGCTAGTGTAAGAGTGGGAGTTGGGCCTGTGTGCCTGCTCACAGCCTGGGCGTATGTGTGACTTCCATGTTGAGGCCCTCTTTGCAGGGGTGGGGTGCAGGAGGGGCATAGGTCTGATCTGAGGGGGCCTAAATGGGGTGTGGGCATGATTGACATGTTTTTTTTCACCTTTATTTAACCAGGTAGGCTAGTTGAGAACAAGTTCTCATTTACAACTGCAACATGGCCAAGATAAAACAAAGCAGCGCGACAAAAAACAACAACACATGGGATAAACATGGGATAAACAAATGTACAGTCAATAACAATAAAAAAAATCTATGTACAGTGTGTGCAAATTTACCTCGGAACCGGAATCCCTCAACTGAAGTTAGCTAGCTAACTAGCTACCAGCTATCAGTCAGCTAACCACTGCTAGCGGTCATCAGCAAACCTTTAGCTCGGAAAGTTCTCGCCAGTTCGTACAACGCGTTTCAAACCAGGGCACACTGGACCAATTTTTCTCTCCATATCCCCGGATTCCTACCGTAAACTCTGAACCTTTTCATCTGGATCATCGCAGCTAGCTAACTGCAACCCGGGTTGACTACTCCTGGCTAACGTTTCTGTCCTGGAGCAAGCACCATTTTGCCTGGATCTAGCCCATGCTAGGCCCATCTCCTTGCTAGGGATCCTGGGCTACTCCTGAAGCCCACTCCCGGGCTACAATATCCGGACCCCTTCTACTGCCGGTACGGTGTACGGAACCCCGCCGATCTTTCACGACTGGAATACCGACATAATCTGCCCGATGATTCCAACAGGCCCCTCATGCGCGAAGTCCCATGAAGGTCCATTATGCTAACCGCGGCCTGCTAGCTAACCAGAGCATATTGGACTGTTAGCTGATGCATCGGCAAGTTTCTTGGACCACTATACCCATTTTGCCAATTGGACTTGGGCCCCTCTGCTACTTGGAACCCTACTAATCACCGACTGGTCTATCGACGTCACCGCACAAAAGGCAAAAACAGACTTTCCCCCATCGCAACATCCCTCTATGGCCCTTCTGCTAGCTTGCTAGCCCCGGCCTGCTAACTGCTAGCTTGCTAGCCCCGGCCTGCTAACTGTCTGTATCGCCATGTCCCCAGTCAGCCAAACCACTCACTGTACGATCACTTGGCTACGCATGCCTCTCCCTAATATCAATATGCATTGTCCATTACTGTCCTGGTTAGTGATTACTGTCTTATTTCACTGTAGAGCCTCTAGCCCTGCTCAATATGCCTTACCCAACCATGTTGCTCCACCTCCCACATATGCAATGACATCACCTGGTTTAAACTTCTCTAGAGACTATATCTCTCTCATCATTACTCAATGCCTAGGTTTACCTCCAATGTACTTTCTTCCTACCATACCTTTGTCTGTACATTATGCCTTGAATATATGCTATCGTGCCCAGAAACCTGCTCCTGTTACTCTCTGTTCCGGATGTGCTAGACGGCCAGTTCATATAGCCTTTAGCTGTACCCTTATTCTACTTCTCCTCTGTTCCTCTGGTGATGTAGAGGTTGATCCAGGACCTTCAGTGCCTAGCTCCACTCCCACTCCCCAGGTGCTCTCATTTGTTGACTTCTGTAACCGTAAAAGCCTTGGTTTCCTGCATGTTGAAACTTCTCTAGGATAGGGGGCAGCATTTTCACTTTTGGATAAATAGCGTGCCCAATTTCAACTTCCATCTACTCATCCCCAGAATATAAGATATGCATATTATTAGTAGATTTGGATAGAAAACACTCTGAAGATTCTAAAACTGTTTGAATCATGTATGCGAGCATAACAGAATCTATGTAGCAGGCAAAACCCCGAGGACTAACCATTCAGATTTTTTTTTTTTTTGGTCACTTTCTGTTCAATGAGTGTTCATTGGGATACTAGATTTCTAATCAACCTGTTCGCAGTTCCTACCGCTTCCACTGGATGTCACCAGTCGTTGGAAATTGGTTGAGGTTATTCCTTTGTACAATGAAGAAGTACGGCCATCTGGAATCAGTGTAACGTTATGTGTACTGTTTGAGAGTTGCGCAAGACTAGAAAATTAGCGCTAGTTTGTTGTCCTCCTGTATTGAAAACAGATAGACCCGTCTTCAATTTGATCGATTATTAACGTTTAAAAATACCTAAAGTTGTATTACAAAAGTAGTTTGAAATGTTTTGGCAAAGTTTAAAGGTAATTCTTTTGATATTTTGTAGTGACGTTGCGCAAATTGGAAGCTGTTTTTTTTTGGATCAAACGTGCCAAATAAATGGACAATTTGGATATATATGGACTGAATTAATCGAACAAAAGGACCATTTGTGATGTTTATGAGACATATTGGAGTGCCAACAAAAGAAGTTCGTCAAAGGTAAGGCATGATTTATATTTTATTTCTGCGTTTTGTGTTGCGCCTGCAGGGTAGAAATATGCTACACTCTCTTTGTTTACTGTTGTGCTATCATCAGATAATAGCATCTTATGCTTTCGCCGAAAAGCCTTTTTGAAATTTGACATGTTGGCTGGATTCACAAGGAGTGTAGCTTTAATTTGGTATCTTACATGTGTGATTTAATGAAAGTTTGATTTTATATAATTTTTTTGAATTTGGCGAGCTACATTTTCCCTGGCTATTGGACAAGTGGGACGCAAAGCGTCCCACATATCCCAGAGAGGTTAACATTAGAAGCCTCCTCCCTAAGTTTGTTTTATTCACTGCCCTAGCACATTCTGCCACCCGGATGTCTTAGCCGTGTCTGAATCCTGGCTTAGGAAAACCACCAAAAACCCTGAAATTTCCATCCCTAACTATAACATTTTCCGCCAAGATAAAACTGCAAAAGGGGGCAGTGTTGCAATCTACTGCAGAGATAGCCTGCAGAGTTCTGTTTTACTATCCAGTTCTGTACCAAAACAATTTGAGATTCTACGAGAGCTGTGCCCTCGACACCATATGTGAATTGATTGCCCCCCATCTATCCTCTGAGCTTGTGCTGCTAGGTGACCTAAACTGGGAAATGCTTAACACCCTGGCCATCCTACCATCTAAGCTTGATGCCCTCAATCTCACACAAATTATCAATGAACCTACCAAGGTACAACCCAACATCTGTAAACACGGGCACCCTCATAGATATCATCCTAACTAACTCGCCCTCCAAATACACCTCTGCTGTTTTCAACCAAGATCTCAGCGATCACTGCCTCATTGCCTGCATCCATAATGGGTCAAACGACCACCCCTCATCGCTGTCAAACACTCCCTAAAACACTTCATCGAACAGGCCTTTCTAATCGACCTGGCCGGGGTATCCTGGAATGACATTGACCTCATCCCGTCAGTAGAGGATGCCTGGTTATTCTTTAAAAGTGCCTTCCTCACCATCTTAAAAAAGCATGATGAATAGATATAGCATTTGGTTCACTCCAGACCTGTCTACCCTTGACCAGCACAAAAACATCCTGTGGCATTCTGCATTAGCATCGAATAGCCCCCGTGATATGCAACTTTTCAGGGAAGTTAGGAACCAATATACACAGGCAGTTAGGAAAGCTAAGGCTAGCCTTTTCAAACAGAAATTTGCATCCTGTAGTACAAACTCAAAAAAGTTCTGGAACACTGTAAAGTCCATGGAGAATAAGAGCATCTCCTCCCAGCTGCCCACTACACTGAGGCTAGGAAACACTGTCGCTACCGATAAATCGACTCTAATTGAGAATTTCAATAAGCATTTCTCTACGGCTGGCCATGCTTTCCACCTGGCTACCCCTACCCCGGTCAACTGCCCGCCAAAGCCCCCACCATTTCTCCTTCACCCAAATCCAGATAGCTGATGTTCTGAAAGAGCTGCAAAATCCTGGACCCCGACAAATCAGCCGTGCTAGACAATCTGGACCCTCTCTCCCTCTCTTTCTAAAATTATCTGCCGAAATTGTTGAAACCCCTATTACTAGCCTGTTCAACCTCTCTTTCCTATCGTCTGAGATTTCCAAAGTTTGGAAAGCTGCCGCGGTCATCCCCCTCTTCAAAGGGGGAGACACTCTAGACCCAAACTACTACAGACCTATATCTGTCCTACCATGCCTTTCTAAGGTCTTCGAAAGCCAAGTTAACAAACAGATCACCGACCATTTTGAATCCCACCAAACCTTCTCCGCTATGCAATCTGGTTTCAGAGCTGGTCATGGGTGCACCTCAGCCACGCTCAAGGTCCTAAACGATATCATAACTGTCATCAATGAGAGACATTACTGTGCAGCCGTATTCATCGACCTGGCCAAGGCTTTCGACTCTGTCAATCACCACATTCTTTCTCAAATGATTGCCTCGCCTGGTTCACCAACTACTTTGCAGATAGAGTTCAGTGTGTCAAATCGGAGGGCATGTTGTCCGGTCCTCTGGCAGACTCTATGGGGGTGCCACAGGGTTAAATTCTCGGGCCGACTCTTTTCTCTGTATATATCAATGATGTTGCTCTTGCTGCGGGCGATTCCCTGATCCACCTCTATGCAGACGACACCATTCTGTATACTTCTGGCCCTTCCTTGGAGACTGTGCTATCTAACCTCCAAACGAGCTTCAATGCCATACTACACTCCTTCTGTGGCCTTCAACTGCTCTTAAACGCTAGTAAAACCAAATGCATGCTTTTCAACCGTTTGCTGCCTGCACCCGCACGCCCGACTAGCATCACCACCCTGGACGGTTCCGACCTAGAATATGTGGACATCTATAAGTACCTAGGTGTCTGGCTAGACTGCAAACTCGCCTTCCAGACTCATATCAAACATCTCCAATCCAAAATCAAATCTAGAGTCGGCTTTCTATTTCTCAACAAAGCCTCCTTCACTCACGCCGCCAAAGCTTCCAATACTCTACTCAGCAAACTGGATGCAGTTTATCACAGTGCCATACGTTTTGTTACTAAAGCACCTTATACGACCCACCACTGCGACCTGTATGCCCTAGTCGGCTGGCCCTCGCTACATGTTCATCGTCAGACCCACTGGCTCCAGGTCATCTACAAGGCTATGCTAGGTAAAGTGCCGCCTTATCTCAGTTCACTGGTCACGATGGCTACACCCACCCGTAGCACGCGCTCCAGCAGGTGTATCTCACTGATCATCCCTAAAGTCAAAACCTCATTTGGCCGCCTTTCCTTCCAGTTCTCTGCTGCCTGCGACTGGAACAAATTGCAAAAATCTCTGAAGTTGGAGACTTTTATCTCCCTCAACAACTTTAAACATTTGCTATCTGAGCAGCTAACCGATCGCTGCAGCTGTACATAGTCCCCATACTGTTTTAATTTATTTACTTTTCTGCTCTTTTGCACACCAGTATCTCTACTTGCACATGATCATCTGATGATTTATCACTCCAGTGTTAATCTGCTAAATTGTAATTATTCGATTTATTGCCTACCTCCTCATGCCTTTTGCACACATTGTATATAGATTATCTTTTTTTCTACCATGTTATTGACTTGTTTATTGTTTACTCCATGTGTAACTCTGTGTTGTTGTCTTGTAACGGCGTTCCTCTCTCTCTTCATAAGAAGAGGTGGAGTAGTGATCGAGCCAAGGCACAGCGGGTTGTGAATACATGTTGAGTTTTATTATTAAGACAAAACGAAAACAAACTATACTTGAATAAACTAACAAAATAACAAAACGAAAATAGACAGACTAGTACGACGAACTGACATAACACACGCAGAACGAACGAACAAGTACTTACTACAAAAAACGCACGAACTAACCGAAACAATCCCGTATGGTGTAACATCGACACAGACACAGGAGACAATCACCCACAAACAAACAGTGAGAACACCCTACCTAAATATGACTCTTAATTAGAGGAGAACGCAAAACACCTGCCTCTAATTAAGAGCCATACCAGGCAACCAAAACCAACATAGAAACAGATAACATAGACTGCCCACCCAAAACACATGCCCTGACCTAAACACATACAAAAACAACATAAAACAGGTCAGGACCGTTACATGTCTGTTCACACTGCTATGCTTTATCTTGGCCAGGTCGCAGTTGCAAATGAGAACTTGTTCTCAACTAGCCTACCTGGTTAAATAAAGGTGAATTTAAAAAAAAATAAAATAATAATATCCTACCCACCACTGCGACCTGCATGCTCTCATTGGCTGGCCCTCGCTTCACACTCGTTGCCAAACCCACTGGCTTCAGGTCATCTACAAGTCTCTCACTGGTCACCATAGCAGCACCCACCCATAGCACACGCTCCAGCAGGTATATCTCTCTAGTCACCCCCAAAGCCAATTCCTCCTTTGGCCGCCTTTCCTTTAAGTTCTCTGCTGCCAATGACGGGAATGAATTAAAAAAATCTCTGAAGCTGGAGACTCTTACCTCCCTCACTAGCTTTAAGCACCAGCTATCTGAGCAGCTCACAGATCACTGCACCTGTACATAGCCCATCTGTAAATAGCCCATCCAACTACCTCATCCCCATACTGTATTTATTTATCTTGCTCCCTTGCACTCCTGTATCTCTACTTGCACATTCATCTTCTGCACATCAATCACTCTAGTGTCTAATTGGTATATTGTAAATACTTCGCCATCATGGCCTATTTATTGCATTACCTCCCTTTTCTTACCTCATTTGCACACACTGTATATAGATTTTCTTCAACTGTATTATTGACTGTATGTTTTGTTTATTCCATGTGTAACTCTGTGTTGTTGTATGTGTCGAACTGCTTTGCTTTATTCTTGGCCAGGTCGAAGTTGTAAATGAGAACTTGTTCTCAACTTGCCGACCTGGCTAAATAAAGGTGAAATAAAAATAAAAAATAAAAATGGAGTAAGAAGGTAAGGCAATTAATAGGCCATAGTAGCTAAGTAATTACAATTTAGCAAATTAACACTGGAGTGATAAATGATGCAGATGGTTCTGGAGTGATAAATGATCTGTAAATATTTTCCGTCTGGATTTTAATGATTTGTATCGGACGTCCGTCCGTCCGTCCGTCCGCTGGGATGGAGGGATATACAGTGCCTTCAGAAAGTATTCATACCAATTGACTTATTCCACAGCCTGAATTCAAAATGGATTAAATAGATTTTTGTTTTTACACATCAACACACAATAATCCATAATGTTTTTTTTTTTTTAAATGGCACATTTATTGAAAATGTAATACAGAAATATCTAATTTACATAATGTATACATATGTTAGAATTAAAGCTGTGAGTATTTGTTGGTAAGTCTCTAAGAGCTTTGCATACTTGGATTGAACAATATTTGCACATTTAAATTCTTCAAGCTCTGTCAAGTTGGTTTTTGATCATTGCTAGACTGCCATTTTCATGTCTTGCCATAGATTTTCAAGCTGATTTAAGTCAAAACTGTAACTTGGCCACTCATGAACATTCAATGTCATCTTGGTAAGCAACTCCCGTGTATATTTGGCCTTTTAGGTTATTGTCCTGCTGAAAGGTGAATTTGTCTCCCAGTGTCTGTTGGAAAGCAGACTGAACCAGGTTTTCCTCTAGGATTTTGCATGTGCTTAGATCTCTTCTGGTTTTTTTTATCCTAAAAAACTCCCTTGCTGATGATACGCATACTCATAACACAATACAGACACCACCATGCTTGAAAATATGAATAGTGGTACTCAGTGATGTGTTGTGTTGGATTTGCCCCAAACATAACACTTTGTATTCAGGACATAGTTCATTTCTATGCCACATTTAAAAAAAAATCAGTTTTACTTTAGTGCCTATTTTTTTCTGTACAGGCTTCCTTCTTTTCACTCTGTCATTTAGAATATGATTTATGGAATAACTACAATGTTGTTGATCCATCCTCAGTTTTCTCCTATCACAGCCATTAAACACTGTAACTGTTTTAAAGTCACCATTGGACTAATGGTGCAATCCCTGAGCTGTTTCCTTCCTCTCCGGCAACTGAGTTAGCCTTTGTAGTGACTGGGCGTATTGATACATTATCCAAAGTGTAATTAATAACTTCACCATGCTCAAAGAAATATTCAATGTCTGCTTTTTTTACACCCATCTACCAATAGATGCCTTTCTTTACGAAGCATTGGAAAACCTCCCTGGCCTTTGTGGTTGAATCTGTGTTTGAAATTCACTGCTCGACTGAGTGACCTTGCAGATAATTGTATGTGTGGGGTAAAGAGATAAAAAATCATGTTAAACACTATTATTGTACACAGAAGTCCATGCAACATATTATGTGAATTGTTAAGCACATTTTTCTCCTGAACGTATTTAGGCTTGCCATAACAAAAAGGTAAAATACTTAATAACTCAAGACATTTCAGCTTTTAATTTGTTATTAATTTGTAAACATTCCTAAAAACATAATTTCACTTTGACATTATGGGGTATTGTGTGTAGGCCAGGGACACAACATCTCAATGAAAAACATGTTCAATTCAGGCTGTAACACAACAAAATGTGGAAAAATGTAAGGGGTGTGAATACTTTCTGAAGGCCTTGTACACCTGCAGACAGAGAAAAGAGGAAAAAGAAGACAGCAGAATCACTCTTTCTTTTACTACCATTATTCTCATGGTGATAGAGAAGATGGGTAGCGGCAGCAGCTCCTCCAGTAGTACTGCCACCGTCTCGTAATGAGCCACCACCTTTACCCATAATCCCACGGGAGCTGCATGCATCCGGAGATGGCGAGGGAACCTGTGGTGTGTAAGTCCCCAGGGGGCTAACCAAATCTTGCAAACACACGTGTACAAAGTGCACTAATGAACGCACACACGCACACATGCTTTCACACACACACACAAGCATGCACACACACACCCGACACCCACCCGACACCCACCCGACACCCACACACACACCCTTATGTAGGTCTGTTTAAGTGAATCACCTATCAGAGCACCCTCCCTCCCTGTCTGGCCCAGAGAGGTACTAACCTGTGTAATTGCATTGTAACCTAATTCATTTCCCAGTGTAATTAGAGACTGAGGTATGTTCTACAAATGGCTGCACAACCTGAATATTATTACTCCTAACTGAGCACCAAGCTATAAAGGACAGGGCGGGGGGGGGGGGGTTATGTGTAAATGACTGTGAGACTACCTTGTGTGGATAGCTGCAGGTAGCCAGTGGTTAGAGCGTTGGGCCAGCAACCTAAATGTTGCTGGATAAAATCCCTGAGCTGACAAGGTAAAAAATCTGTCGTTCTGCCTCTGATCAAGGCAGTTAACCCACTGTTCCCGGGCGCTGAAGACGTGGATGTCGATTAAGGCAGACCCCAACACCTCTCTGATTCAGAGGGGTTGGGTTAAATGCTGAAGACACATTTCAGTTGAAGGAATTCAGTTGTACAACTGACTAGGTATCCCCCTTTCCTTTGTTATACAGTAGAGTACGATCACTACCCACAGGTGCCAGTAGGGGCACACATGCTCCATGAATCAATGACTCTGTGTTCTCTAATCCAGGGCTCTCCAACGCTGTTCCTTGAGAGCTACCATCCTGTAGGTTTTCACTCCAACCCTTATCAGGCGCACCTGATTCTAATAATTAGCTGGTTGATAAGCTGAATAAGGTTAGTTACAACTTGGGCTGGATTGAAAACCTACATGAGTTTAGCTCTCCAGGAACAGGTTTATTGAGCCCTGCTCTAATATAATGTTCATTAAGACCAACAGATTTGGGGGGCAATTCTATTTACATTTAGGACAGGATTCAATCTGTAGCATTCAGGAGCAGCGTTGAAGCCCGATTGACATTTAAATGATAGGTTCCAATTGACCAATCCCAAACAATTGAACAAATCCCCCTATGGGCCAATCATGTAGACCACACTGTTCAGAGTTAATTCACCTGGGGCTCCTCAAAATACAAAAAAACATAACTATTCACAGAGAAACACGCAATGACACACACAAACACACGTGCGTGTGCATACACATGCATACACGCACATGCATACACGCACATGCAATCACACACACACACACACACACACACACACACACACACACACACACACACACACACACACACACACACACACACACACACACACACACACACACACACACACACACACACACACACACACACACACACACACAAAATAAAAGGAAAGGTCACCTCATTGATTCAGTTCAGACTGTCTTCTGGTCTCTGACCTTTCAGAGTGCTCCACTGATGGAATGAAAGGTGGTTAAATACCCACAATGCAGTAGCACATCTCTGGAGAAATGTCAGTAATTAGAGCTTAGCGCTAGAAGAGGTTACAGGCCATATCACACAGGAGAGAGGGAGGCATGGAGGGAGGGAGGCATGGAGGGAGAGAGAGCGAGAGAGAGAGAGAGAGAGAGAGAGAGAGAGAGAGAAAGAGAGAGAGAGAGAGAGAGAGAGAGAGAGAGAGAGAGAGAACGAACGAACGAAGGAATGAAAGGATGGTGAGTTACTTTCTGGCTGTGTTCCGTCAGTAGGACAGGCGTCTCTCTGTCTCTCTCCCTCTGCTGAAACGAGGCCTCCCTGTAGCCATGGCAACCGGTCTGATTGGACTTACTGAATATGCAAGATAAGCTCAACTTGAAAGAGTGACAAAATCCGTTACCTACCCCCCCCTCTCTATATCTCTCTCTCCCTCTCTCTTCCCCTTCTTTCCTTCTCTCTCCTTCTCTCCTTTTCCTTCCTGCATGGAATTAGACTGGCGTAAGCACACAGTAAGATATGAGGCCTGGCACGGTTCTGACACTCTACATCTGTCTTTGAAACACAGAGACTCACAGAGAGGGAGAAGAAACTTCAGAAACACTGCCACAAAGAGAAAACAGAGCTCTGTTTATGTATACTTTGTGTTTTTTTTATGTACGTGTGTACATGATGCAGTGCTTAAAGACTAAATCTGATCTGCCACTTGAACAGAACAAACGCTCCAATTCTGATTGAATGAAACTCTCCTCAGCTCTCCTCTCTCAGCTCTCTCACTGATGTCTCCATGGAAATACAATTTGGTCTGTGTTTCTTTTCAAGGCTGTCAGATTGCAGACTATTACCATGTGCATGGACAGATCATACTTGTGTGAGTAAGTGTGTGCGTGTGTCAGGCATGTGCACAGATAGGGCTCAACCAGTGCTCCATCACCTGCCCTTTTGCCCTACTATGAGAAATTGCCCTTTTGCCTTCCTATCAGCTTGATGGATATTTTAATATATTTGTTTTCATTTAAAAATACTTATTTTAATTGTAATGATTTGCACATCAAACTAGCTAATTTAATTTCTATAAAATATTAGAAAATACCCTTTCTGCATGCAGTGTGCTGCACTAGAAAAAAGTGTCAATATTACTACACTAGAAAAGGTGTCAATATTACTGTTGTTTGTCCCTCTTGAGACACCGTAGCAACAACATAGCCATAATAATTCCTCAAAATAGTCAGAATGAATCTAAGATCAATCAAGAAATCTGTAATTCATTTTGATGTTTTTGCCGAGGGGGCCTTAGTCATGCAATTTGACATTTAGCTAAGATGTTTGGTGCAGTAAATCTCAAGTGAAAAAGTATGCATGAAAACTAGTAATGCACTGCAGACATAAAGGCCTAGATGCTGCTCTCTCAACTATCTCCTTGAATGACAGCAAACACTTCCCAGCTAGCACATAATGTTCTTAGAACCATATGTTTATTAGAGCTTGGTGAGAGGGTGATTGTCCTATGGTTATTTTGCATACAACTTACCCACAACTTTCTGGGAGTGGTGCAGCATAGTTGCTTGGTTGTGAAACATTCTCAGCACATTTAAGGAACTTGACAAAAAAAAAAAAAATCTTGGTTTTTCATTACTTTAACAGAATGTTTCCTAAAAGTTCAAACATGGTTATGGTTAATAAAAATGTTGGTTGTGTTCTAGGAACATTCTGAAATAATTAGAGAATGTTAAGAAACAATGTTCTGTGGGAATTTCAGTACTTCAGCATAACGTTTCCTACAGGTTTTCTCTTGGTTTTATTTAAAGTAATGTTCTGACATTGTCCAGAGAACGCAAAGAAACAACGTTCTTGTGTGGGAATTTCAGTACTTCACCATAACGTTTTACTGGAAAAGAGAAAAGAGATCAGAAGATCATGTGTTTGCATGAATAATGCCTAAGCAAATACAGTGGGGCAAAAAAGTATTTAGTCAGCCACCAATTGTGCAAGTTCTCCCACTTAAAAAGATGAGAGAGGCCTGTAATTTTCATCATAGGTACACTTCAACTATGACAGACAAAATGAGAAAAAAAATTCCAGAAAATCACATTGTAGGATTTTTTATGAATTTATTTACAAATTATGGTGGAAAATAAGTATTTGGTCACCTACAAACAAGCAAGATTTCTGGCTCTCACAGACCTGTAACTTCTTCTTTAAGAGGCTCCTCTGTCCTCCACTCGTTACCTGTATTAATGGCACCTGTTTGAACTTGTTATCAGTATAAAAGACACCTGTCCACAACCTTAAACAGTCACACTCCAAACTCCACTATGACCAAGACCAAAGAGCTGTCAAAGGACACCAGAAACAAAATTGTAGACCTGCACCAGGCTGCGAAGACTGAATCTGCAATAGGTAAGCAGCTTGGTTTGAAGAAATCAACTGTGGGAGCAATTACTAGGAAATGGAAGACATACAAGACCACTGATAATCTCCCTCGATCTGGGGCTCCACGCAAGATCTCACCCCGTGGGGTCAAAATGATCACAAGAACGGTGAGCAAAAATCCCAGAACCACACGGGGGGACCTAGTGAATGACCTGCAGAGAGCTGGGACCAAAGTAACAAAGCCTACCCTCAGTAACACACTACGCCGCCAGGGACTCAAATCCTGCAGTGCCAGACGTGTCCCCCTGCTTAAGCCAGTACATGTCCAGGCCCGTCTGAAGTTTGCTAGAGAGCATTTGGATGATCCCAAAGAAGATTGGGAGAATGTCATATGGTCAGATGAAACCAAAATATAACTTTTTGGTAAAAACTCAACTCGTCGTGTTTGGAGGACAAAGAATGCTGAGTTGCATCCAAAGAACACCATACCTACTGTGAAGCATGGGGATGGAAACATCATGCTTTGGGGCTGTTTTTCTGCACAGGGACCAGGACGACTGTTCCGTGTAAAGGAAAGAATGAATGGGGCCATGTATTGTGAGATTTTGAGTGAAAACCTCCTTCCATCAGCAAGGGCATTGAAGATGAAACGTGGCTGGGTCTTTCAGCATGACAACGATCCCAAACACACCACCCGGGCAACAAAGGAGTGGCTTCGTAAGAAGCATTTCAAGGTCCTGGAGTGGCCTAGCCAGTCTCCAGATCTCAACCCCATAGAAAATCTTTGGAGGGAGTTGAAAGTCCGTGTTGCCCAGCAACAGCCCCAAAACATCACTGCTCTAGAGGAGATGTGCATGGAGGAATGGGCCAAAATACCAGCAACAGTGTGTGAAAATCTTGTGAAGACTTACAGAAAACGTTTGACCTCTGTCATTGCCAACAAAGGGTATATAACAAAGTATTGAGATAAACTTTTGTTATTGACATAATACTTATTTTCCACCATAATTTGCAAATAAATTCATAAAAAATCCTACAATGTGATTTTTTAGTTGAAGTGTACCTATGATGAAAATTACAGACCTCTCTCATCTTTTTAAGTGGGAGAACTTGCATAATTGGTGGCTGACTAAATACTTTTTTGCCCCACTGTATATTTCCATGTGTCCTATCTGTGCCTGTAGTTCAAAACAGTTAACCCAAACTAAACAAGTAGTGTTATTAAAAGTCTTATTGAAACATGTTCTCAGAACATTATTTAATTACCTTCAAATAACCTATGATTTCCATTCTCAGAACGTTAATAAACCCTCCCAGGAAAACTTCCAGTGAACCATAGTAAAACACTCTCAGAACCTCCCTGCAACCTAAAAATCTACGTTCCCAGAACAGGCGACATTTTCATTTCCGTTCTCAGAACGTTCATTAAACGTTCTGTTTTACCAGTCAGGCTACATCTGGCTTTGTTCCCAGAACCAATGGGAAATCAAAACCTACGTTCCCACAACTTCCAAAGAACCACATGTGCTAGCTGGGTAGGTAGTAGCCTACTAGAAGTCACTGGCACAAGCTTACTTACAATAAGTGATGAGTGTGTTGCTGTAGAAAATAAATAGGCCAATGCAACAACAACAAAAACGGGGGGTCCTTTTGAGAATCTGCCCCCCCAAAGGACTGTGCACGGCCCCGGTGTGTGTCAGTGTGCAAGTGTGTGTGTGCACATATGTGTGTGTTTTACAAAGTGTATGTGACAGAGTAAGACAGAATGTGTGTGTGTGCTATTTAAAGCTCCTTAGAGTCTGAGCAAACTAATTAGGCAGCAGACTGTCTCCCATGGCAACCCAAACCCTGACCAGGTCAGCTGCTCCATCTGACTCTCCACACAACCTGTCTGCTATAGCCCTGCTGTCATACTGTCCTGTGACACTCTTTTCCCCTGTTTCCCTCTATCACGCTATTCCCATGCACCCTATTTCTCTCCCCATCTCTCTGCCCCTCTCACCCCATAGTTATTTTACCCTGCTTCCATGTAGTGTTGCCCGGAACAGAAGGGGTTAGGAAAGAGTGAATTTGAAGAGAGAGAGGAGGGGAAAGATGGTGGGAGAGAGGAGGGGATGGAATGGGAGAGGGTGGGGAAGGAGAGAGGAGAGGGAGGTGGGAGAGAAGAGAAAGGAGGGGAGGGGAGGGATGGAGCGAGGTAGAATGTACGGAAGAAGGGTAGATGGAGGAGGAGAGTGGGAGGGACAGATAGGCAAAGGGAAGAATGGTTGATTCTCTGATAGTATGTAGTTAAATGTTCCTGCTCTACACCTTGATGGCTGCTATAGTTAGGACTGGAGTCTGTAAGAACATCAACATAATGAGACATACTGTATATAGGTTATGTGCAGTTGGCTATGTCTGTATGTCATGTTCCAGTCAATAGGTTGAGGATGTTGAAGACTTTGTGGATCAATGCTTCCTAAGAGGCATGTCAGAGTGCCTGGCTTGCGTCCCAAATGACACCTTAACTCCTATATAGCGCACTACTTTTAGCCAGAGCCCTATATGGGCCCTGGACAAAATTGATGCACTACATATGGAAACTTGTGCCATTTGGGACACAGCTTAGGAGTTCTCCTACAGAACAGTCTTACAGACTCTTTGTGTCTTCACTGACAGTGGAAGAGCTCTTATCTGAGGGTTTCTGGTGACATGTTCTTGACATTCTGACACAGTTCTGAACTCTACATATATTGGTGAGAAACTGCCCAAATGCCCTAACACTGTAATTTTCCAGAGGAAAGATGTGTTAGTAGAGCAAAGGTATAATTTGGTCTAAATATTTATCCCACTCTCTCTCTCCCTCTTTCTCTCTCTCTGCTTGCTCCTTCTCTACCCCTCTTTTGCACTCTATCTCTGTGTCTTTTTCTCTCCCTCTCTTCATCTGCCCCTCCACCACCTCTTTCTCTCCATCTCTTTCTCTCTCTCTCAAGTTCAGCTTCCATCTTTCCCTCCCTTCTGTGATAAGACTTCTGTTCAGGAGTTTATGCTTCCAGGGGTTATGAGTAGTTGACAGACACACGCGCGAACACACACACACACACACACACACACACACACACACACACACACACACACACACACACACACACACACACACACACACACACACACACACACACACACACACACACACACACACACACACACACACACACACACACACACACACACACCTGCTCTAGGGAGATAAGTCCTGGAAGCTGTTCCTGTAGACTGCTCTCTCTCCTCTCTGGCCCTGTACAGACGCAGGGGTACTAAGCCACTAAACCCTGCTTGCAAGCCAGCCTCTGACACAATGCAGGGAGAGGAGGGGGGAGGTAGGGAGGTAAAGAGAGAGAGAGAGAGAGAGAGAGAGAGAGAGAGAGAGAGAGAGAGAGAGAGAGAGAGAGAGAGAGAGAGAGAGAGAGAGAGATGTTGAGTGATCACAGTCTGTATACCTAGGTGTGTGTGAAAAAGAGGTGTGTGAAAAAGAGATGTGTGTGTGTGAGAAAGAGAGTTCTGTGTGTGAGAAATAGAGGTGTATGTGTGAAAGAGAGCTGTGTGTGTAAGAGAGGATTGTGTGAAAGAGAGGTGTGTGTGAAAGAGGGTGTGTGTGAAAGAGAGATGTGTGTGTGTTAGTGTGAAGGAGAATGGAGATAGCAACTATTTAACTTATCTTCAGCTGGACTTCATGGAGTAGAATAACTTTATCTTCTTCACTTTAGTAAATGTATAAAACTACGGAGGTCTTTTATTTTAATGAAGGACATTAGGGACCCATTCTTTCTTAAATCAAACTGAAACATATAATCTTATTGTCATGCCCTGGCCTTAGTTATCTTTGTTTTCTTTATTATTTTAGGTCAGGGTGTGACATGGGGGATGTTTGTGGTTTTTGTCTAGTCTAGGGTGTTTGTATTGTATAGGGGGTTTTGTTGAGTTCATGGGGTAGTGTTCAGTCTAGGTGTTTATGTAAGTCTATGGTTGCCTGGATTGGTTCTCAATCAGATACAGCTGTCTATCGATGTCTCTGATTGGGAGCCATATTTATGGCAGCCATAGGCATTAGGTAGGTTGTGGGTAATTGTCTATGTTTGACGTTAGTAGCTTGTGTCTGCACTTTCGTTTGTAGCTTCACGGTTGTTTAGTGTTCGTTTCATCTTCTTCAAATAAATAGAAGATGTATCTATATCACGCTGCGCCTTGGTCCTCTCTTTCACCTCAAGACGATCGTGACACTTATTCAATGTATATGATCTATTCAATATGAATGGCTATTCTGTTAGGCTTGGGGACGTCCCTTACTGTTTAACTTGGTTACTTTCGTCTCCTAACTGAATGACTCATAGTCGGAAATCATTTCTTACAATACTTAGAAAACATCAAGTGCCATTCATTTATTAATCGGTCGTTACGTTGAGTTGACTTCCATTGCAGCGTTTTCAATTGCCACTATAGTATAATAGAAAAGAAGACTCTCTCTCTCTCTCTCTCTCTCTCTCTCTCTCTCTCTCTCTCTCTCTCTCTCTCTCTCTCTCTCTCTCTCTCTCGCACACACACACACACACACACACACACACACACACACACACACACACACACACACACACACACACACACACACACACACACACACACACACACACACACACACACACACACACACACACACACACACACACACACAATTTTACTCTACCCACAGAAACACATACAAAGCCCTCCCTCGCCCTCCCTTCGGCAAATCAGACCATGACTCTGTCCTCCTGCATACTGTTTAAAAACAAAAACTCAAACAGGAAGTACCAGTGACAAGCTCATTTCGGAAGTGGTCTCACTCTAACCTAAATGTGTACTTCGCTAGCACAGACTGAAATATGTTCCGGGATTCATCTGATAACATTGAAGAGTTTACCACATCAGTCACGAGTTTCACCAATAAATGCATCCAAGATGTTGTACAAACAATGGCTGTACGTACCCTAATCAAAAGCCATGGATTACAGGCAATATCCATGCAGGGCTAAAGGCTAGAGCTACCTCTTTCAAGGAACGGGACAAAGCCAGCTATGACCTCCTACGAGCCATTAAACATGGGAAAATTCAATATACAGTTGAAGTTCGAAGTTTATGTACACATTAGCCAAGTACATTTAAACTCAGTTTTTCACAATTCCTGACATTTAATCCTAGTAAAAATTCCCTGTCTTAGATCAGTTAGGATCACCACTTGATTTTAAGAATGTGAAATGTCAGAATAATAGTAGAAAGAATGATTTATTTCAGCTTTTATTTATTTCATCACATTGCCAGTGGGACAGAAGTTTACATACACTCAATTAGTATTTGGTAGCATTGCCTTTGAATTGTTTAACTTGGGTCAAACGTTTCGGGTAGCCTTCCACAACCTTCCCACAATAAGTTGGGTCAATTTTAGCCCATTCCTCCTGACAGAGCTGGTGTAACTGAATCAGGTCTGTAGGCCTCCTTTTTCAGTTCTGCCCACAAATTTTCTATGGGATTGAGATCAGGGCTTTGTGATGGCAACTCCAATACATTGACTTTGTTGTCCTTAAGCCATTTTGCCACAACTTTGTAAGTATGCTTGGGTTCATTGTCCATTTGGAAGGCCCATTTGTGACCAAGATTTAACTTCCTGACTGATGTCTTGAGATGTTGCTTCAATATATCCACATAATTTTCCTCCCTCATGATGCCATCTATTTTGTGAAGTGCACCAGACCTTCCTCCAGCAAAGCACCCCTAGAACATGATGCTGCAACCCCCGTGCCTCAAGGTTGGGATGGTGTTCTTTGGCTTGCAAGACTCCCCCTTTTTCTTCCAAACATAACGATGGTCATTATGGCCAAACAGTTCTATTTTTGTTTCATCAGACCACAGGACATTTCTCCAAAAAGTACAATCTTTGTTCTCATGTGCAGTTGCAAAACTGTGTCAAAAAGGTCTGGCTTTTTTATGGCGGCCTTTCAGGTTATGTCGATATAGGTCTCGTTTTACTGTGGATATATCTAATTTTGTACCTGTTTCCTCCAGCATCTTCACAAGGTCCTTCGCTGTTGTTCTGGGATTGATTTGCACTTTTTGCACCAAAGTATGTTCATCTATGGGAGACAGAACGCGTATCCTTCCTGAGAGGTATGCCGGCTGTGTGGTTCCATGGTGTTTATACTTGCATAATATTGTTTGTACAGATGAAAGTGGTACCTTCAGGCGTTTGGAAATTGCTCCCAAGGATGGACCAGACTCAATTAGCCTATCAGAAGCTTCTAAAGCTATGACATCATTTTCAGGAATTTTCCAAGCTGTTAACCTCTAACGAGTCACAAACCCGTACCCCCCCATCAAAAATGCTGACTAGCATAGCCTAGCCTAAAGCCACAGGGATATCATATAATAAAATGTTCATGAAATCACAAGTCCAAGACACCAAATTAAAGATACACATCTTGTGAATCCAGCCATCATTTCTGATTTTTAAAATGTTTTACAGGGAAGAAAAAATATGTAAATCTATTAGCTAACCACGTTAGCAAAAGACACCACTTTTTTTTACTCCACCCTTTTCTTACTGCATCAGTAGCTATCACAAATTCGACCAAATAAAGATATAAATAGCCACTAACCAAGAAACACTTTCATCAGATGACAGTCTGATAACATATGCTATACAATAAATATGTTTTGTTAGAAAAATGTGCATATTTCAGGTATAAATCATAGTTTACCATTGCAGCCACCATCACAACTCCCACCAAAGCAACTAGAATAACTACAGAGACCATCGTGTATTTGCTAATTACTCATCATAAAACATTTCTTAAAAATACACAGCGTACAGCAGATGAAAGACACAGATCTTGTGAATCCAGCCAATATTTCAGATTTTCTAAGTGTTTTACAGCGAAAACACAATATAGCGTTATATTAGCTTACCACAATAGCAAACATCACAACAGCATTGAATCAAGACAAAATAGCGATAACGTATAAACCACCAAAATATATACATTTTTTCACTAACCTTCTCAGAATTCTTCAGATGACAGTCCTATAACATCATATTACACAATGCATATAGAGTTTGTTCGAAAATGTGCATATTTAGCGCCACAAATCGTGGTTATACAATGAGAAAAGTAGCAAAGCTGCCCAGAAAATGTCAGGAGAAATCTTTGGAGAGGCACCTATTCTAATCAGTAACTATTCCAAAACTTGACTAAAAAATACAGGTTGGACAGCAATTGAAAGACAAATTACTTCTTAATGCAATCGCTGGGTTACATTTTTAAAATTAACGTTACTTCAAAATACAGCGTGCGATAAAGCGAGGCTGCACTGCAATTAATGGCGACTTATGCATTTGACATTTTTCAACAGAACAACGAATTATCAGCATAAATAGTTCTTACTTTTTAATGAACTCTCATCAGAATCTTGGGAAAGGTGTCCTTTGTCCAAAAGAATCGTTGCTAGGTTGTATAACGTCCTCTTCAACGTTGCAATTAGCAGTAAACATTAGCATGAGAGAGAGAGATACCCAACCCCCTAGAACGTCAGGAAATTAAATACCCGAAAATCGCAATATACTGACATAAACTGATATAATTCGGTTTAAAATAACAAGATTATGATGTCTTTAAAGCCTATATTGAATAAAAACACAGCCGGAAATTTCTAAGATCTATAACCGATGGTTCTAGTACAATATGCCAAGGTCCTCAGTGCGTCAGAGCGAAGAGGGAAAAGAACAGACACGTCTTTGCCAAGTGATTTATAACCTTTGAGATCTACGTAGAGACTCCATTTCAAGTCTCCCTATTCGCTAACATCCAGGGGAAGGCGTATGCAGTGCATCTCAACCAATAGAAAACAGGCAGATTTATACACAGGTCTCAGAGCAGCTAGCAAAATTTGGCATTCTCACATGCACATAGGAAAATGGCTCTAAGTCCAGTTCTGTTTCACTCACAGATATAATTCAAACGGTTTTAGAAACTAGAGAGTGTTTTCTATCCAATAGTAATAATAATATGCATATTGTACGAGCAAGAATTGAGTATGAGGCAGTTTCATTTGGGAACGTCATTATTACAAAGTGCTAACAGCTCCCCCTATTGACATGAAGTTAATCTCTTGTCAACCCTCAGCCAGGAAAAATGGGCATGCATGTTGTTGATGTTAGTTCTGTATGTGTAGTTAAGAGCAAGGCATGTTGCTCTGTTTTGAGTAAGCTGCAGCTTTGTTAGGTCTTCTTCGCTGCACTTGACCATATTACCAGAGAGTAATCAAGATGGGACAAGACCAGCCTGATCAACTATTACAGTTGATTGTCCAAAACGCAGAGAATATTTTCATTACAGACATCTCCCCCCATCTTCACAACAACTTTGTAAACAGGACTTGACCATAATAATTGACCATCCAATGTTATATCAAGGAGTTTAAATTCCTTAACTTCTCTGGGGTATGTGGGACGCTAACGTCCCACTTGGCCAAAAGCCAGTAAAAATGCAGAGCGCCAAATTCAAATAAATTACTATAAAAATCAAACTTTCATTAAATCACACATGAAAGATACCAAATTAAAGCTACACTGGTTGTGAATCCAGCCAACATGTCTGATTTCAAAAAGGATTTACGACGAAAGCACACCTTGCGATTATGTTTGGTCAGTACATAGCCACAGAAAAAGACAGCCATTTTTCCAGCCAAAGAGAGGAGTAACAAAAAGCAGAAATAGAGATAAAATTAATCACTAACCTTTGATGATCTTCATCAGACGACACTCATAGGACTTCATGTTACACAATACATGTATGTTTTGTTCGATAAAGTTCATATTTATATCCAAAAATCTGAGTTTAGGCGGGACGCTACTGTCTCACTTGGCCAAAAGCCAGAGAAAATGCAGAGCGCAAAATTCAAATAAATTACTATAAAAATCAAAATTTCATTAAATCACACATGAAAGATACCAAATTAAAGCTACACTGGTTGTGAATCCAGCCAACATGTCAGAATTCAAATAGGCTTTTCGGCGAAAGCAAAGGATGCTATTATCTGAGTTAGCACCATAGTAAACAAAGAGAGAGAAGCATATTTCAACCCTGCAGGCGCGACACAAAATGCAGAAATAAAAATATAATTCATGCCTTACCTTTGACGAGCTTCTGTTGTTGGCACTCCAATATGTCCCATAAACATCACAAATGGTCCTTTTGTTTGATTAATTCCGTCGATATATATCCAAAATGTCCATTTATTTGGCGCGTTTGATCCAGAAAAACACCGGTTCCAACTTGTGAAACGTGACTACAAAATATCTCAAAAGTTACCTGTAAACTTTTCCAAAACATTTCAAACCAGTTTTGTAATACAACTTTAGGTATTTTTTAACACCGGTTCCAACTTGTGAAACGTGACTACAAAATATCTCAAAAGTTACCTGTAAACTTTTCCAAAACATTTCAAACCAGTTTTGTAATACAACTTTAGGTATTTTTTAACGTAAATAATCGATTAAATTGAAGACGGGATGATCTGTGTTCAATACAGGGTTAAAACAAACTGTAGCTAGCTTTCTGGTCACGCGCCTCTAACAAACAGTACACTTCCAGTGACCCTCGTTCAAATGGCCGTACTTCTTCATTACACAAAGGAAAAAACATCAACCAATTTCTAAAGACTGTTGACATCCAGGGGAAGCAGTAGGAACTGCAAGAAGGTCCATTAGAAATCTGTATTCCCAATGAAAACTCATTGAAAAGAGAGTGACCTCAAAAAAAAAAATCTGAATGAATTGTCCTCAGGGTTTCGCCTGATACATAAGTTCTGTTATAATCGCAGACATGATTCAAAAAGTTTTAGAAACTTCAGAGTGTTTTCTATCCACATCAACTAATAATATGCATATCTTATCTTCTGGGGATGAGTAGCTGGCAGTTTAATTTGGGTATGCTTTTCATCCAAACGTGAGGTCCCGTGTGGCTCAGTTGGTAGAGCATGGCGCTTGCAACGCCAGGGTTGTGGGTTTGTTTCCCACGGGGGGCCAGTACAAAAAAAAGTATGAATGTATGTACTTGTAAGTCGCTCTGGATAAGAGCGTCTGCTAAATGACTTAAATGTTAAATGTAAAAGGCTGCCCCCTATCCTAGAGAAGTTTTAATCTTCTCCTGTTGAGGTTTAGGTCTTAGAGAATGTTTTGCTAAAAATAGAGAAGATTAACGGTTTAACGCAACTGCCCTGTGGTACACCGCACTGTACATATCTGATGTTAGAGAAGTTTCTATGGAACAACATTGTCTGGGTTCTATTGGATAAATAACTCTCCAACCATGTGTTGGCAGGTGATGTACAGCCATAGCAAGTGAGTTTCTTCAATAAAAATGTATGATCAATAACATCAAAGGCTGCACTGAAATCTAACAATATAGCTCCAACTATAGTATCCATTTCTCTTAGTATCCATTTATCTTAACCAATCATCTGTCATTTGAATCAGTGCAGTACAAGTTGTGGCCTTCTCTATATGCATTCTGAAAGTCATTAGTTAACTTGTTCTCTGAAAAATAGCGTTGCATTTAGTCAAACACAATTTTCTCCATCAGTTTACTAAGACTAGGCAACAAACTGATTGGGCAGCTTTTAGAGCCAGAAAAGGGTGCTTTACTATTTTTAGGCAGTGGAATTACTTTAGCTTCCTTCCATGCCTGTGGACACAAACTCCTTCAGGGCTTTGGTTAAAGATATACCAGATATGGGTGGCAATATAGTCTGCAACCATTCTCAATAGTTTCACATCAAGGTTATCTGTACATGATGGTTTATCATTATTGGTGGCTAACAATAGTTTTTCCACCTCTCACACAGTTACTTGACAGAATTCAAAACAGCAAACTTTCTCTTTCATTATTAAATATTTTATACAGTGTTATGATGGTTCACTGTTCAATGTTGTCATTTCACTGCTGAGTGTTTCACGTTACTAGTAAAATAGTCCTTGAACTGATTGGAACTGATTGGAACTGAATTTGAAAGGTTTTGCTATAAATGACCCATCAACATCAATGAACGATGGAGATGAATTGGGTTTTCTGCCCGTGACATAATTTAAGGTACTAAGTCTTTTTTCATTGTGTTTTACTTTAATTCATTTTGGTTTGTTAATATAATTTATTGTTATTGTTAACATTTCTAAATTGACAGTATGTCAACCAATCAGCTGAGCAGCCTGACTTATTTGCCACCTATTTTGCATAATTTCTTTCAACCATACAATTTTTTATTTTTTTTTATTTTTTATTCATCATCATGCCAGGTCGCAGTTGCAAATGAGAACTTGTTCTCAACTAGCCTACCTGGTTAAATAAAGGTGAAATAAAAATCAATCCAGGGGGCTCTAACAGTTCTCACAGTTCATGTCTTAACAGGTGCACGCTTTTCAACAATTGGTATGAATAATTATACAAATACTTCCAGTGCCGCATCTGGATTCACTTCCTCGTACACATCAGACCAACGATTTCTTTTACCCCTTTTTTGTGATACCCAATTGGTAGTAAAAGTCTTGTCCCTTCGCTGCAACTCCTATACGAACTCAGGAGAGGCGAAGGCCGAGAGCCACGTGTCTTCCAAAACACGACCCTGCCAAAACGTACTGCTTCTTGAAACATTGCTCGCTTAACCCATAAGCCAGCCACACTAATATGTCAGATGAATACCCTACAGCTGGTGACCGAAGTCAGACGACATGCGCCCGGCCCACCACAAGGAGTCGCTAGATCACGATGGGACAAGGACACTCTTCCTGGACACAGCCTGGGATGGAACCACTGGTATTTTTTACATTTTTTATAAATTAATCCTGAAAAAACAATTTCTACAATCTCTTATAATATACTTTAGACCCAAACTTCGGCACCTTGGCTTTCCTTGTTATTGCCACAATGTTATGGTCACTACTGCCAATGGGAACTGAGGAAACCTCTGCAACATTTGTGAAGATATGATCAATACAAGTGGATGTCACAGATCCAACACTATTGGTATGCACTATTGTTGGTTGAGTGATAATATTACAGGCATTAGTCACAGTTAGAAGCTTCCGTTGAGAGGACAGCTAGTTGTGTGGCCATGCACAACTCCATCACCATCATTAAGTTTGTTGATGACAACAATATTTATTTGGGGGGTGCTTATATTTGTCCTTTTACATACAAGTGTGTAATGGAAGTGTGTTTTTGCATATCCCAACTCCCCTTGAGACACCTGCAGGATCACAGCCAGGGTCACTATTGTAGAGTGCCTCTGGAGCAATTGGGGTTAAGTGCCTTGCTCAAGGGCACAGCAACAGATTTTTCATCTCGTCAGCTGGTATTTGAACCAGCAACCTCTCCCTCAACTTCAGCAAGACAAAGGAGCTGATCGTGGGCTACAGGAAAGGGAGGGGCGAGCACGCCCCCATCTTCATAACTGGGGCTTTAGTGGAGCAGTTCGAGAGCTTTAAGTTCCTCTGTGTTCACATCACCAAGGAGGTTAAAAAGATTTTGCATGGCCCCTCAGATCCTCACAAGGTTCTACAGCTGCACCATTGAGAGCATCTTGACTGGCTGCGTCACCGCTTGGTATGGCAACTGCACCACCCTGGATCACAAGGCGCTACAGAAGGTGATGCGGATGGCCCAGTACTTCACTGTGGCCGAGCTCCCTGCCATCCAGAACCTCTATTCCAGGCGGTGTCAGAGGAAGGCCTGGAGAATTGTCAAAGACCCCAGCCACGAAAGCCATAGACTGTTCAGTCTGCTACCAAATGGCAAGCGGTATCAGAGCGCCAAATCTGGGACCAAAAGGCACAAACAGCTTCGACCACCAAGCCATAAGACTGCTGAGCAGTTAATCAAATGGCTACCCAGACTACCTGCACTGACCCTTTTTGCACTGACTCTTTTGCACTGACTCTATGCACACTCACTGGACTCTACCCACACACGAACACATACTGACACAGACACTCCAACACACACACACACACTCACTGGACTCTACCCACACACTCACTCACACATACTTACACAGACACTCCAACACACACACACACACACTCACTGGACTCTACCCACACACTCACACATACTGACACAGACACTCCAACACACACACACACACACACACACACACACACACACACACACACACACACACACACACACACACACACACTCACTGGACTCTACCCACACACTCACACGTACTGACACAGACACTCCAACACACACACACAGACACACTCACTCACGCACACACACACGTTTGTGTGTATCACAGGAGGCTGCTGAGGGGAGGACGGCTTATAATAATGGCCGCCATATGTTTGATACCATTCCCCTCATTCCTCTCCAGCCATTACCACAAGCCCGTCCTTCCCAAATAAGGTGCCACCAACCTCCTGTGGTGTGTGTGTTTGGGTGTGCATGTCTGTGTGTGCACGTGTGTGTGAGTGGAAACCGTGTGTGAGTGTGTGTGGAAAAGGGGCCCATCTGTTTGGTTCTTGAGGGACTCTGGCTGACAAGCTCACACACAAAGACGGGGCCTAAATAAAACAGCAGGGAGAGGCAGAGCTGTCATAGCAGCTAGAGATCACAACTTGATCTCATAGTTTCCCTTCGAGATTTAATGTAATTGGATGAACGTCGAAAAATGTATTCTGTGTGGTTACAGGATAATAATAACAAGTTTAGTTAATCATTCCGAGTGGTTTAGGTTAGTTTTTTGGTTTAAATAAAACGAAATAATAATTTTAAAAAGTGCTGTTTCCATTTAGTATCATCAAGTACTCTCCCTGCTTGCTAGACAACTGCAAACTGCTGTTGTGTAATGGTCTAAGGAGCACCTTCTGCCTCTGAGCGTTGTGAGTTTGAGGCCAGTGCCGTGCCAGCGTTTCTGCATTTTTTGGGGTGAGCACCAAGGATGGAATAAATTGGTGTCCTCCGTACCTTTTCAAATGTCCGAAATCTACGTGTATTTCTAGTGACCGACTTGAAAGATCCCTGTAACATCTCACTCAGACACAGAATTTTGATCTCATCAATCTAACCATAAATACAACCTGTCTTACACAGGGAGCCCATACTTGAAAAGATCTCAATCTCACACCAACATACATATCTCTATGTTTATATACACAGCTGTATCTGTGTACTTACATTAACAAGTCTATAATTTTCCCAGAGAGAGGGGAAAGAGAGATGGATGACAATGAGGAAGAGAGAGAAGAGAAGAGCAGAGGGCAGAAAAGCGAAGAGAGAGGGGATAGAAGAGAATAAAAAAAGGACACTCAGAGATGAGAGGTTTGTAGAGAAGACAGGAGAGCAAAGGACTGTTCTAGAAGAGAAGAGAAGAGAAGAGAGGGACTGTTCTAGAAGAGAGGAGAAGAGAGGGAGAAAAGCAGAGAGAGAAGATTAGAGGAGAAGATCGAGAGAGGGAGGAGAGGAAAGGATAAAACTGAATTACTAGAGCTCCGTGAAGATGGACTGGGAGTGGCTAGAACCTGTAAATGACAGTTAATGTGGACTCATCTGCTATATTTCAAACGGGTTTATAACACGCTACAGTGATCAACGGGAAAGCACCGAAAGGACACTAAGAAATCTATGAGATGGCTTACATCTCAATCACTCACACTCACACGCACACAGACACACACAAACACACACACACACACACTGCCTCCTAAGAGAGCATGTTAACATGAGCAATCCCTGTCAGATCAATTCTACATGAACTAGTCTCTCCGGAAGGCAGCTCTGATTAGATTTCTTTTCAATGTTTCACAAGGAGTGGAGGAATAGAGGAGTGGAGGAAACTGCCTGTTATCTCTGAGAGGCAGAGAACCACAGCACACATACACACACACATATACACACACACAAGATGAGAACAAACACACATCTCGTCAGTAAGCATTACAAAAAGGAAAATGGCCTAACCACCCTGTCGAGAATCACAAAGAGCACCCATCACTTTGAGAAAGGTAAACAAAGAGGCTGATACAAAACTACCTAACCACTAACTACAACCTAGAGTGCTGCTGTTGTAGTATGTGGTGGTAGATAGAGTAAGGAACCATAAAAGACGGGAGAGACTGTAGTAGACCGTTACACAAACTGACAGAGGAGCGGAGAAACGTAATGGACAAGAGAGAGAAGGAGAGGGGTGCATCAATGATTTATCCTGCCAGCTCATACTAAGAGGGAACAGAACAGAGTGGCACCCTCTGTGTCTCTGTTTGCAGAGTTTAAAGGGGCAATCTGCAGTTGCAACATCCATTTTTAGACTTCTAAATGAATGATACATACTGTATATCCCATCAGTACTTTTATCCATAGCGCTGTCCATGAGTTTCAGAGTGGTTACATTTCTCCAGCCCCATCCCTCAGCTTTTTACCTAATCAGTGGCAGGGTGCCCGCTTTGGTATTATTTTATCTACGGATTGCCCTTTTAAGTTCCTTCAGACCTCAGGAGAGAGTGTGTGTATATATATATATATATATTGTGTGTGTGTGTTTGTCTGATTTAACTGACAGTTCCCTTCACAGTAAATGTGTTTATCTTCTGCTTCTGGTGTTGGGGCAGATTCTGGACATCTGAGCGCTACCATAGAGGACAAATTGCTCCATTGTTGGTCGCTGAAGTTTACCGATAATGCATATAAGCACAGAAGCTTTCTCAGTGCTCCAGTCACCTGCATCCCAAATGTCACCCTATTGTCTATATTGTGCACTACTTTTGAACCGGGCCCATAGGGCTCTGGTCAAACGTAGAGCACTACATAGGAATAGGCTGCCATTTTGGACCACGTCTCTCTATCCAATAAAACGTTAATTCTATTTCTCCCTCCCCCTTTATACCTCCAACTGAACACATAATGAGAGCTGGTCGCAGGACCATACTTTATGTGTGAGAAGGCTGTGAATGCTATAATACTATGGATTGTGTCCCAAATAGCACCCTATTACCAATATAGTCCACTACTTTTGACAAGGCCCATAGGGAACCCCAAAGGGCTCAGGTCAAAAGTAATGCACTTTATATGGAATAGGGAACCATTCGGGAGGCACATACTGTATAGCACGGCTGTTCTTCTGAGGTTAGTGGTACTGTAGAGTATAGTGTTAATCAAACCTCGATTGAAGAGCAGTAGAGGCTTTTATTGTCCTCTGTAGCACACATATATGAACCAGGAGCTTCATTTGAGACAAAAGAAAAAGAGAGAAAGGTTGCGTCCAAAATGTCACCCTTTTCCCTATAAACTGGGCCCTGGTCAAAATTGTTGCACTATTAAGGTAATAGGGTGCAATTTGTGACATGTCAGTGAGAAAAAAGGAGCGTTAGTTCTTTAATGAGCGAGTGCCAAGAGTGCTCATTCGTTCGTTTGTTTGTTCGCCAGGACAACGCGCTTCGCTCTCATAATATGTATGATAATGAGGTGTGTTGGCGTGGCGACAGACAATGTTCCATCGCTGAGTGAGCGCTGCCAGTTTAAAAATAACGTGCTAATGCACTTTGAGATTATTCTGTATAATGAAAAGCGCTTTACAAATGTAAGAAATTATTATTATTAATGCTACCAGCGCCATCATACTTGTCATACAACTTCCTGGATCAGTCACTACAGTGGCTTCTCAGAAGCGACCAGTCACACCCATGACAATCATCTCAGTGTGTGAGACATACTGTCTATCCTGTGCCTGATTAAGGTCTATGACTGAAATGTCACACAGTTTTTAATGAAGTCATAATAACTTTGAACTGGAGAGAGAGTTGTGCATCTACCTCTGATGTATATATTTAACTGTCATTTAAGGTCACACCTCGCACCCCCTTTTCATTCAAGACATACTGTCTATGAAATAAGTTGGTGGTGGGTGGAAAGATAGTGGTAGAAGAGAAGGATGTGGGATGAGAGAAGGGAGTTTGAGAGAGTCGGAGAGGAGAGAAAGAGAAGGAAGACAGGAAGTATGCATGGTTGGAATACAAATAATAGAAAAAGCACTCTTTTCATAGTTAGGGTTAGGGTAGTGTAGAATCTCTCCATTATTCAGCTTCACAGCTTCACTCAACCATGGGGTAGCCTGTGGGAAGGACACCACTGGAGACATAGGCCTGGTGGGTGCCAATGTGACTGTGTATGAAGGAGTTTGGTGGAAGAGTGTGAGTGTGTAGGCTATGTACACTGAGTCTACAAAACATTAAGAACCTGCTCTTTTCATGACGTAGACTGACCTGGTGAATCCAGGTGAAAGCTATGACCCCTTATTGATGTCACTCAGTGTAGATTTCGGGGAGGAGTCAGGTTAAAGAAGGATTTTTAAGCCTTGTTACAACTGAGACATGGATTATGTATGTGTGCCATTCAGAGTGTGAATGGACAAGACAAAATATGTAAATGCCTTTGAGCGGGGTATAGTAGTAGGTGCTTATCACACTGGTTTGAGTGTGTCAAGAACTGCAACGCTGCTGGGTTTTCACGCTCAACGGTTTCCCGTGTGTATCAAGAATGATCCACCACCCAAAGGACATCCAGCCAACTTGACACAACTGTGGGAAGCATTGGAGTCAACATGGGCCAGCATCCCTGTGGAACGCTTTCAACACCTTGTAGTTCAACGGCCATAATAAATAGGCATGGTGAGTGAGGTCAACCTTGAAGTATTTATAATAAATCTGATCGAATGAAAACATTCAGGGGCTAAACATGAATGGATTAGAGACAAAAGTATGAATGTACGCCGATGATTCAAGTTTTCTCGAGTCCTCCATTTTCAACCTTGAAGGGCCTCATTGAGGACCTGCATACTTTCTCCAGTTTCGCTGGACTAAAACCCAACACTGATAAATGTACTATATTACGGATTGGATCTCAAACCTTTAAATTCCATGTGGTCTCCCCATTAAATGGGCGGATAATGAAGTCGATGTGCTTGGTGTACATATCCCGGAAAAGTTGAGCGATCTTGCTTTGATAGAACACAGCAAAATAGATAGAATCTTGAAACCGTGGAGAGGGAAGCACTTGTGCATTTACGGGAATATTACCCTGAATAATTCTGTCGTGATATTGCAGTTTACATATTTATTAATGGCACTACCAACTACAGGATAACGTTTTTACAGGAGAAAAAAACATTTCACTCTATTTGGAATGGCAAACCAGATAAGGTTAAACAAGCATATTTACTGTATATAACAAACATGAGTTTGAAAGGTTAAAACTATTAAACATTAAGGCATTACACCTCTCTCTCTGAAAAGTCTCCATTGTTCCGAAATAGCATCTACATCCAAACTGGTTTTCTAGAATGCTACTAAGAGAGGCCCATCCTATGTTTAAGAGTGTATTCTGCCATTTTTCAGATTAAAACTTTACATTTTCGGTGGATTGACAATGGATCCCTGTTTAAAGTATCGTCCTTTTTAAATTAACTCATACAGAGTTGGCTACAATTGAAATGTCACCCTCCAAAAAAGACAAATCTAATATTACAGCAAATAAAATGGTTAAACTCAAATGTACTGATAGGGTATATTATTTATGAAGGACATTGTAAACAAGGACTGTAAAATTATGTCACATAAGCAACTAACAACAGTGTAAGGGGGTGTATGCTCAATACAAAATTATAACCAACTCGTTGCGGCTCTGACACGAAATTGGACGAGACAGTTATTTAAAGCAGAAATGAAAGAATTAGTCAGTCTGCCACCCATTAAAAATCATAAATGGCTTAAAATGATTAATATAAATTGAAAATTGTATCAGTTTCACTTAAAGTCCAAAGGTTTGACAGCAATGCTGTATAAAATCAAAGTCAGTTGGGAACAGGTCTTTGATGTCCAAATACCTTGGCATCAGGTCCATGAACTGATATATAAAACAACAAAACACATCAGTCTGTCCTAATCCTGTCCTGTGTGGCTCAGTTGGTAGAGCATGATGCGTACAATGCCAGGGTTGTGGTTTGATTCTCACAGGGGACCAGTATGAAAATGTATGCACTCACTACTGTAAATGGTTCTAAATGAGAAAAAAAAGCCTAATTTCAATTTAAGCCATTATATAAAATACTTGGAACAAAAATAATGATCATTATATGGGGCATTGAACAGTCAGCCTTGTGCAGACTCTGCCATGAGAAAACAGAATCAACAGAACATATTTTCTTGTACTGTCCATCGGTGGCTCGCTTTTGGAGTCAGGTCCACGAATAGTACTTCATAATATCAAGGTTCAGATGGACCTGCAAACTGTATTGTTATGGGATCTGAAAAGAAAATCTGACAATGGGAAAATGATTCTACCCTTGGGTAAAGTATTTATTTTTGGGCAATATTGGTAGAAATGTTATAAATAGGGAGATTCAGGACCTTGCATGTTCTACCAAGTAACAAAATGTCCTTATCCTGGTAAAGATGGGTTCATCTGTGAACATTGGAGGTGGGAGTTAAGATCAGAATGAATGGTGGATTGGCCACTGTGGGTGAAAATTCAACACTTCTAGAAATAGGAAATTAGTAATACATGTACAGTATAATGATTTAACTACATGTACTGTTCATGTGAGAAAAAATAGCTGTAAGCAGCAGTAGAATTATTGTTGTCCATTAGTTTACTCCAGTCAGGGTAGGGATGGTAGGGTAGGGGTGAAAGTATAAAGAAATATATACTTTTTAAAATAAAGGTATTAGAAATTACGCAAAGAAAATGGGGCGGATTTCAGATGGGGCAGTGTGTGTTTGTGTGAATGTGTGTGTGCATGTATGTATATACACTATATGACTAAAAGTATGTGGACACCTGCTCGTCATCACTCTAGAGAACATGTTTCCACTGCTCCAGAGTCCATTGGCGGTGAGCTTTACACCACTCCAGCCGACGCTTGGTATTGTGCATGGTGATCTTAGGCTTGTGTGCGGGTGCTCAGCCATGGAAACCCATTTCATGAAGCTCCCGATGAACAGTTATTGTGCTGACGCTGCTTCCAAAGGCAGTTTGGAATTTGGTAATGACTGTTGCAACCGAGGACAGACAATTTTTATGCGTTTAGCGCTTCAGTACTCTGCGGTCCCGTTCTGTGAGCTTGTGAGGCCTACCACTTCACGGCTGAGCCGTTGTTGTTCCTAGAGGTTTCCACTTCACAATAACAGCACTTACAGTTAACCGGGGCAGCTCTAGCAGGGCAGAAATTTGATGGACTGACTTTTTGGAAAGGTGGCATCCTATGACAGTTCCACGTTGAAAGTCACTGAGCTCTTCAGTACAGGCCATTCTACTGCCAATGTTTGTCAATGGAGATTGCATGGCTGTGTGCTCGATTTTATACACCTGTCAGCAACGAGTGTGGCTGAAATAGCCAAATCCACTAATTTGAAGGGGTGTCCACATACTTTTGTATATATAGTGTTTGTGTGTATGTATGTATGTGTGTGTGTATAGAGGAGGTCACAGAGTCTGTATATATATGTGTGTGTGTGTGTGTGTGTGTAGAGGGGGCTCAGACTGTATACTGTGGAGCTGTGATAACCTGTAATCCTATTTTAGAAAGACAAAAAGCATCAGCTGACCAGCACTGCTGGAACAGGACTTCTGGGGGGGAGGGAGGAGTATTTGGGGGCTTGAGGTAGAGGGTATGTGTGAGGAGAGGAGGGGGTCTATATAGACAAGGGGAAGGAGACAAGGGGAAGGTTGAAGGCTAGATGTGGAGGGTGTGTGAAGAGGAGGAGGTGGTGGACAGGTAGGCGAGGGAGTAGTTGCTTTAGGTGGATGATATGTAGGGGTATCAGGAGGGTGTCTGGGGAGAGGATAAGATGAATGGGCCTGGATGTAAAGGTTGACCCCTATCCCTCCCTCATCTATAGACCCCCTTCCCTCTCCCTCCTTCATCCATAGACCTCCCTCTCCTCTCTCTCTCTCATCTATAGACCCCGTCCCTTCTCCCTCCTTCATCTATAGACCCCCTCCCCTCTCCCTCCTTCATATATAGACCCCTCCTCTCTCTCCCTCATCTATAGACCCCCCCCCTCTCCCTCCTTCATCTATAGACCCCCTCTCCTCTCTCTCCCTCAACTATAGACCCCCTCCCCTCTCCCTCCTTCATCTATAGACCCTCTCTCCTCTCTCTCCCTCTTCTATAGACCCCTTCCCCTCTCCCTCCTTCATCTATAGACCCCTCTCCTCTCTCTCCCTCATCTATAGACCCCCTCCCTCTCCCTCCTTCATCCTTAGACCCCCTCCCTCTCCCTCCTTCATCTATAGACCCCCTCTCCTCTCCCTCCCTCATCTATAGACCCACCCCTTTCTCCCCTTCATCTACAGATCCCCTCTCCCTCCCTCATTTATAGACCCCCTCTCCTCTCCCTCCCTCATATAGACCCCCTCTCTCTCCCTCATCTATACATCCCCTCCTCTCACCACCCCTCATATATAGATCCCCTCCCCTCTCCCTCCCTCATCTATAAATCCCTTCCCCACTCCCTCCCTCATCTGTAAATCCCCTCCCCTCTCCCTCCCTCATCTATAGACCCCTCTCCTCTCCCTCCCTTTTCTATAGATCCCTCACCTCTCCCTCCCTCATCTATAGACCCCTCTCCTCTCCCTCCTTCATCTACAGACCCCCTCTACCTCCTTCATCTATAGACCCCCTCTCCCTCTCTCATCTACAGACCCCCTCTCCCTTCCTCATCTATAGTTCCCCTCCCCTCTCCCTCCTTCATCAATAGACCCCCCCTCCCTCCCTCATCTGTAAATCCCCTCCCCTCTCCCTCCCTCATCTATAGACCCCTCCCCTCTCCTTCCCTGATCTATGGTCCCCTCCCCTCTCCCTCCCTCATCTATAGACCCCCCTCTCCCTCTCTCATCTAAAGACTTTCTCCCCTCTCTCCCCTCCCTCCTTCCCTAGCTATTGCCACACATAGACTTTAGTTAATGTCAGGGGTCAGTGCTGTAGAGACAGGGTGGGCTTTGCTAATGCTATGCTAGATGCTCCTGTCAGGGAAAAGGAGAGGTGAGGTGAAGGAGGGGCAGGGAGGAACAGAGGGGGTTAGAGAGGGATTAAAGCGGGGCTAGAGGGAAGGTTAGGGGAGTCCAAGTAGAGGAGGTTTGGCGGTTTGTCCCTGTCAAGAGAGGAGAGAGGTGAGGGGAGGTGAGGGGACATGTAGGAGGAGCAGTGGGGGGTAAGGAAGTCAAGGTAGGAATGTATGGCTGGCTGTATGTTTGCTGTAATTACAATGACAGTTCAGGAAGTTACTGTAGGTGTCTGGCTCTGGTAAATTACGGGGCGAGGTGAATGTCAGTGAGAGAGAGAGTGAGAGTGAGAGTGAGAGTGAGGGAGAGAGAGAGAGCCTTGTTCTAGCTTGGGGTGTGTTTAGTTCATACTGCTCTCTGAAATACTACTTTCACAACCCTGTCTAAGAATTGATAGATTAATCTATAATATTTATCTGTCTGTCTATCCACAACTGCTTATTAGCTGGTGAAGAATGATAGAGTAAAGTCAGAACCAAACCAGACTCTGAATGGCTGCATTTTTCAATCATGAAGCCTTTTCAACAGATCTGAAACTGTCACAGCTTTTTATCCCAGTGTTTGGGAGTCACTGGGCTGTATTGTGAGTGTACTTGGCTCACTGGGCTGTATTGTGAGGGGTTGTGTGTGTTATGTGATTGAATGCCTTTGTTTATATTCCCGTAACTGTGTGTCAGAGTGTGTGAGAATGTGAGTATTTTCCAGTTAATGTGTGCAAATGTATGTGTGTGCCAGTGTGTGTGTGTGTATTTGTACTTGTTTTGTATTGTGCATGTCCACTAACTGTGTCTAATGTGGTGAGCTCACTGTGATGGAATTTTGGAGGGGTCATGAGCTATCCAGCACCCCCCCACCCCCTCCTCCCCTAGCCACCATTCTCCCTAATGAGTACAGTACCCTCCCCTGTGCCCCCTGCCAATACTGACCCAGAGAGAGGGAGAGAAAGAGAGAACATCCTTTATTTGACTGTCTGACGTAGCGTTAAACCAAGAGAAGAAAGACATTATGAGAGAGAGAGAGAGAGAGAGAGAGAGAGAGAGAGAGAGAGAGAGAGAGAGAGAGAGAGAGAGAGAGGGAGGAAAATTATGATTATTTTAGGAGCCTTTGTATGACCATTCCAGCCTGTGGATGGGGAGGGAGTTGGTTATTTAGGAACCTTTGACACAGCAGAGACAGAAGCATGCCATAATGAGCAACATTATTCCTTATATAGTGCACTACACAAAAGTACTGCACTATGTAGGGAATATGGTGCCATTTTGGATACAACCATAGTGTTGTAAAGACTGGGGAGACAGAGAGAGAGCAGAAAGAGACAGATCACCAGTTTCCTACCGTATTCTGTACCAGAAGACAGGCTGACTCATAAGGTCATCTTAGAAGTTTTTGACTTAAGTACAATTTTTAGGGCAGGCAGAAGAAAGGTGCAGGGAAGTTAGGAGAAGTTAGGAGTTAGCTAGTGAATTCTTTAAATAACACTAATGATAAAAACTTAATTAACAGGCCAAGATGCAGTAAGAATCTATTTTTCTTAATTAGCCATAGCCTACAGACAAGCTTGTTGGGAGATATTAATGAGATGCAAAGCCCCTCTGTTGAAAGTTAACGAGTAGTGTATGTGCGTGTGTGTGTGAATAGTAATGCTTGCAGATAGCTATGTACACGTAAGAGCTAGCAGGAGAAAATAAAGCTCTGCATAACACATTACCGAGGTCAGCAGATTTCTCTGTTTGATCCTGTGTCCACACCACTGGCTCAGCGCATCCAGTGGCTTTTGCCTATCTCTGAGACACACACACACACACACACACACACACACACACACACACACACACACACACACACACACACACACACACACACACACACACACACACACACACACACACACACACACACACACACACACACACACACACACACACACACACACACACACACACACACACACATAGAACACACACAGAACACACACATAGCTTCTATGGCTCACACTAAAATTCAGTTCTATCTGATCTCAGTGGGTGTTATTCCTCACAGAGATGCTGTCTAGGGGCCATCAACAGGCTAGCACAGATTAGCGGGCTAAGCTAATTATACCACTCAACATGTACGACCCAAATGGCCCCCAATTCCCTAAATAATGCACTACTTTTGAGCAGGGCCCATAAGGTGCCATTTAGGACACAGCCTTAGTATGCAGAATGCTGCGGCTTCTTAAAAGTCACACCACGACAGCAGAGAGAGAGAGAGAGAGAGAGAGAGAGAGAGAGAGAGAGAGAGAGAGAGAGAGAGAGAGAGAGAGAGAGAGAGAGAGAGAGAGAGAGAGAGAGAGAGAGAGAGAGAGAGAGAGAGAGAGAGAGAGAGAGAGAGAGAGAGAGAGAGAGAGAGAGAGAGAGAGAGAGAGAGAGAGAGAGAGAGAGAGAGAGAGAGAGAGAGGTGTCCAACTTAAACCCATGTCAGCGCTTATCTATTTACAGTTTCACAACCAGAGAGGCACATCAAAGCCATTTCACAGCCTCTTTTTTTTTTTAAACAGAGTGACTGTGCTGCTTCTCTCTCCACTCCTGAATAAAGCATGCAGACTAACACTACAGCCATTCTACAGATGCCTTGCAGTAACAGACACGCACACTCTGAGGGAGTAAGAGATGTGGCATGGGTCATATACTAATCATAGGGACACTCATACACAAACACTCACGCACAAGTGGGCACACACACACACACACGCGCGCGCGCACGCACACACACACATACACTCACGCATACACACAAGCACGTTCACACATACAGTATGCCTTTTACTGTAAGATAGCAGCTCTCAACCTGCTGTCCCTGAGGGTTGTTTGAGTACACTTTAATAATAGCGCCGTAGTAGCTTGTGTAGCCACTTTTTCTGCAAAACTGATTAGTCTTACAGTTCAGTACATTTCCAGTTCTTAGAAGAAGTGAACAGCACATGGGAATAATCAACCAAATGTTAACCGAATAGAATATTACTACTACCCTACATTACATGCAAAGCAGTAGACACACACACACCGAGGGCATCAGATGGCGTCTGTAATGGCCAGATGGCCAGGTACACTACTATTCAGCTGGGGAGAGAAGGCCATGTTAGGATAAATGTGAGCTATAAACAGACACACACAAACACACACACACAGACAGACACACATTCACACACACACATATATGACACACACACAGTTTATACACCTTTCCTAATTCACTCTCTCAGTTGGATTCAAACAGCATCTTTTCTGTTTTTTCTACCATCCACATTCTCTGTCTCCCCTTCTTTCCTCTCTCTCTCTCTCTGTCTCCGGCAGGCTGTGGAGTAAAGATATAGCTGACATGTCCTTGGGGGAGTGAACGGATGCCAGACTGGAGGGTGAAACCACAGCTTCAGTGTGTTTCATGTTGGATTTAAGATAAAGGAAGAGAAAGAAAGGGGAAGATTTTAAACCTTTCACAGCTCAGCCGGCCCCCACTGAGAGAACTAAACACCCACAGAATAACAAACTGGGAATTACTGTGTGTTTCAGTGTGTGTGTATGTGTACAGTATGGGTGTCAGTGTGTGTATGTGTACAGTATGGGTGTCAGTGTGTGTGTATGTGTACAGTATGGGTGTCAGTGTGTGTGTATGTGTACAGTATGGGTGTCAGTGTGTGTGTATGTGTACAGTATGGGTGTCAGTGTGTGTGTATGTGTACAGTATGGGTGTCAGTGTGTGTGTATGTGTACAGTATGGGTGTCAGTGTGTGTATGTGTACAGTATGGGTGTCAGTGTGTGTGTATGTGTACAGTATGGGTGTCAGTGTGTGTGTATGTGTACAGTATGGGTGTCAGTGTGTGTATGTGTACAGTATGGGTGTCAGTGTGTGTGTGTGTGTGTGTGTGTGTGTGTGTGTGTGTGTGTGTGTGTGTGTGTGTGTGTGTGTGTGTGTGTGTGTGTGTGTGTGTGTGTGTACAGTATGGGTGTCAGTGTGTGTGTATGTGTATAGTATGGGTGTCAGTGTGTGTGTATGTGTACAGCATGGGTGTCAGTGTGTGTGTATGTGTACAGAATGGGTGTCAGTGTGTGTGTGTATGTGTACAGTATGGGTGTCAGTGTGTGTGTGTATGTGTACAGTATGGGTGTGAGTGTGTGTGTATGTACAGTATGGGTGTCAGTGTATGTGTACAGTATGGGTGTCAGTGTGTGTGTATGTGTACAGTATGGGTGTCAGTGTGTGTGTGTATGTGTACAGTATGGGTGTCAGTGTGTGTGTATGTGTACAGTATGGGTGTCAGTGTATGTGTACAGTATGGGTGTCAGTGTATGTGTATGTGCGTGTCAACTGTTGTATACACATCTTATTATATCAACTTATTTTCATAAGAATACAAAATACACTATTCAGTTAATTGGAAATCAAAATTTGCATACTAAGCTATGTGAAATGTTAAAAAAACTGGTCCCATCCTAACAACACGGTTACTGCTGTTGATTGAATAAGGCCATGTGTGTATGTTGTAAGTAAAAGCCCTTGGAACCGTGAAAGCATGCAGAGTTAGATGTGTGTGTGTGTGTGTATGTGTGTATGTGTGTGTGTGTGTGTGTGTGTGTGTGTGTGTGTGTGTGTGTGTGTGTGTGTGTGTGTGTGTGTGTGTGTGTGTGTGTGTGTGTGTGGTGGTTGTGGGGGGGAGGGGGTTGTTGACATTAGTGTCGGTCGGTGACATTTAAGATGAGGGAGGACGATTTTTTTAATGAGCAGGGCCTTATTTCTATCACACCATATTGGATGACTGTCATTCATATTCTATTCACATAGCTCAATGTAACATCAGTAGGTTTAGGCTACTACATAGTACTAGAATTGTCTCTATACCCATCATGAGGTTGCTACAACCTAGCCTATGATTGAAAGTTTACAACGTAGATGCACAACTTGAGAGAAAAATGTGAGTAATCAAGGTGACAGACAGTGACACATTCAATACCGCCTTGCACACTCTTGCCTGCATCTAGCTGATCTAGTCCAATCATTAGTCCAACAGTTGCAAATTAGAGTTTCTATTGAACAAATGTAGGTATGTTTATCCCCGTTCAGTTCAGTTTGCTTCTGTTTTTGAAATGTTTTTCAACAGAATCAGAGGAATGAATACACCCCCAATGACCCTCAAACACAGTTCACTTTCATAGCAGCCACATACAAACAGCTTGATCACCTTGATAGTTGTATAATTCCTTCTCGCATCTAAGTGGTCTTCTCCCCTTTTTTTCCTTCACTTGTGGACTTCAGTGCACACCACAGCAGCAGTCTGTGAACAGGAAAACCTTTCCAAGCCGAACCTTCATACCATAATCGCTAACCGCTACACACAGCCTACAACGTTGTCAGGATATTAGATAACAGCATAGTCAACATACACTGCATGACCAAAGGTATGTGGACACCTGCTCCAAAATCATGAGAATTAATATGGAATTGGTCCCCCCGTTGCTGCTATAACAGCATCCACTCTTCTGGGAGGCTTCCCACTAGATGTTAGAACATTGCTGCATGGACTTGCTTCCATTCAGCCACAAGAGCATTAGTGAGGTCGAGCACTGATGTTGGGCGATTAGTCCGTGCTCACAGTTGGCGTTCCAAAGGTGTTTGATGGGGTTGAGGTCAGGGCTCTGTGCAGGCCAGGCAAATTCTTCCACACTGATCTCGAAAAGATTTTGGTATGGACCTCGCTTTGTGCACGGTGGGCATTGTTGCCACAAAGTTGGAAGCACAGAATCGTTTAGAATGTCATTGTATGCTGTAGCGTTAAGATTTTCCTTCGCTGGAACTAAGGGACCTAGCCCGAACCGTGAAAAACAGCCCCACACCATTATTGCCCACCAAACTTTACAGTTGACACTATGTATTCGGGCAGGTAGCATTCTCCTGGCATCCGCCAAACCCAAATTTGTCCGTCAGACTACCAGATAACAGGTTTCCACTTCTCCAGAGTCCAATGGTGGATAGCTTTACACCACTCCACATGACACTTGGCAATTGCGCATGGTGATCTTAGGCTTGTGTGCGGCTGATCGGCCATGGACACCCATTTCATGAAGCTCCCAACGAACAGTTCTTGTGCTGACGTTGCTTCCAGAGGCAGTTTGGAACTCAGTAGTGAGTGTTGCAACAGAGAACAGATAATTTTTACACAAAACGAGTTTCAGCACTCTGCAGTCCCATTCTGTGAGCTTGTGTGGCCTACTACTTCGCAGATGAGCCGTTGTTGCTCTTAGACGTTTCCACTTCACAATAAGACTATTAACAGTTGATCGATGCAGCTCTAGCAGGACAGAAATTTGACTAACTGACTTGTTGAAAAGGTGGCATCCTATGACGGTGCCACGTTGAAAGTCATTGGGCTTTTAAGTACGCGCCATTCTAATGCCAATGTTTGTCTATGGAGATTGGTTGTGTGCTCGATTTTATATACCTGTCAGCAGCGGGTGTGGCTGAAATAGTCGAATCCACACATTTGAAGGGGTGTCCTCATAGTTTTGTATATATAGTGTAGCTAGAACTGTCTTTCTCTGTCGTTGAGTCACCAGCACGTCACATTTTATGCACTGCAGTGCTAGCTATCTGTAGCTTATGCTTTCAGTACTAGATTAATTCTCTGATGCTTTCATTGGGTAGACAACATGTCAGTTCATGCTGCAAGAGCTCTGATAGGTTGGAGGTCCTCCGTAAGTTGTCAAAATGATTGTGTAAGTCTGTTGAAGGGGGTATAAACAAAGATAGCCTGCATAGTTCTGTATTACTATCCAGGTCTGTACCCAAACAATTCGAGCTTCTACTTCTAAAAATGAACCTTTCCAGAAACAAGTCTCTCACTGTTGCCGTTTGCTATAGACCTCCCTCTGACCCCAGCTGTGCACTCGATACCATATGTGAATTGATTGCCCCCCATCTATCCTCTAAGCTCGTGCTACTAGGTGACCTAAACTGGGACATGCTTAACACCCCGGCCATCCTACAATCTAAGATTGATGCCCTCAATCTCACACAAATTATCAGTGAACCTACCAGGCACAACTCCAAATCCGTAAACACGGGCACTCTCATAGATGTCATCCTAACTAACACGCCCTCCAAATAAAAAAAACTCTGCTGTTTTCAATCAAAAAACACTGCCTCATTGCCTGCATCTGTAATGGGTCTGCGACCAAACGACCACCCCTCAACACTGTCAAACGCTCCCTAAAACACTTCAGCAAGCAGGCCATTCTAATCAACCTGGCCGGGGTAGCCTGGAATGACATTGACCTCATCCCGTCAGTAGATGATGCCTGGCTATTCTTTAAAAGTGCCTTCCTCACCATCTTAAATAAGCATGCCCCACTCAAAAATTTTAGAACTAGGAATAGATATAGTCCTTGGTTCACTCCAGACCTGTCTGCCCTTGACCAGCACAAAACATCCTGTGGCGTTCTGCATTAGCATCGAATAGCCCCCGTGATATGCAACTTTTCAGGGAAGTTAGGAACAAATATACACAGGCAGTTAGGAAAGCAAAGGCTAGCTAAACAGTACTAACTCAAAAAAGTTCTGGGACACTGTAAAGTCCATGGAGAATAAGAGCACCTCCTCCCAGCTGCCCACTGCTCTGAGGCTAGGAAACACTGTCACCACCGATAAATCCACTATAATTGAGAATTTCAATAAGCATCTCTCTCCGGCTGGCCATGCTTTCCACCTGGCTACCCCTACCCCGGTCAAATGCACGGCACCCTCCACAGCTCCCACCATTTCTCCTTCACCCAAATCCAGATAGCTGATGTTCTGAAAGAGCTGCAAAATCTGGACCCCTACAAATCAGCCGGGCAAGACAATCTGGACCCTCTCTTTCTAAAATTATCTGGTGAAATTGTTGGAACCCATATTACTAGCCTGTTCAACCTACCTTTCGTATCGTCTGAGATTCCCAAAGATTGGAAAGCTGCCGCGGTCATCCCCCTTTTCAAAGGGGGTGACACTCTAGACCCAAATTGCTACAGACCTATATCTATCCTACCCTGCCTTTCTAAGGTCTTCGAAAGCCAAGTTAACAAACAGATTACCGACCATTTCGAATCCCACCGTACCTTCTCCGCTATGCAATCTGGTTTCAGAGCTGGTCATGGGTGCACCTCAGCCACGCTCAAGGTCCTAAACGACATCATAACCGCCATCGATAAGAGACATTACTGCGCAGCCGTATTCATCGACCTGGCCAAGGCTTTCGACTCTGTCAATCACCACATTCTTATTGGCAGACTCGACAGCATTGGTTTCTCAAATGATTGCCTCACCTGGTTCACCAAATACTTCTCTGATAGAGTTCAGTGTGTCAAATCGGAGGGCCTGTTGTCCGGACCTCTGGCAGTCTCTATGGGGTACCACAGGGTCCATCCTAGGGCCGACTCTCTTCTCTGTGTACATCAATGATGTCGTTCTTGCTGCTGCGTGATTCTCTGATCCACCTCTACGCAGACGACACCATTCTGTATACTTCTGGCCTCTTTTTGGACACTGTGTTAACTTACCTCCAGACGAGCTTCAATGCCATACAACTCTCCTTCCAGACTCACATTAAGCATCTCCAATCCAAAATGAAATCTAGAATCGGCTTCCTATATCACAAGAAAGCATTCTTCACTCATGCTGCCAAACATACCCTCGTAAAACTGACCATCCTACCGATCCTCGACTTCGGTGATGTCATCTATAAAATAGCCTCCAACACTCTACTCAACAAACTGGATGCAGTCTATCACAGTGCCATCCGTTTTGTCACAAAAGCCCCATACACTACCCACTATTGCGACCTGTACGCTCTCGTTGGTTGGCCCTCGCTTCACACTCGTCGCCAAACCCACTGGCTACAGGTTATCTACAAGTCTCTGCTAGGTAAAGCCCTGCCTTATCTCAGCTCACTGGTCACCATAGCAGCACCCACTCGTAGCACGCGCTCCAGCAAGTATATCTCACTGGTCACCCCCAAAGCCAATTCCTCCTTTGGTCGTCTTTCCTTCCAGTTCTCTGCTGCCAATGACTGGAACGAACTGCAAAAATCTCTGAAGCTGGAAATACTTATCTCCCTCACTAGCTTTAAGCACCAGCTGTCAGAGCAGCTCACAGATTACTGCACCTGTACATAGCCCATCTATAATTTAGCCCAAACAACTACCTCTTCCCCTACTGTATTTTTTTATTTGCTCCTTTGCACCCCATTATTTATATTTCTACTTTGCACATTCTTCCACTGCAAATCTACCATTCCAGTGTTTTACTTGCTATATTGTATTTATCTCGCCACCATGGCCATTTTTTGCCTTTACCTCCCTTATCTCACCTCATTTGCTCACATTGTATATATACTTATTTTTTACTGTATCATTGACTGTATGTTTTTGCTTATTCCATGTGTAACTCTGTGTCGAATTGCTATGCTTTATCTTTGCCAGGTCGCAGTTGCAAATGAGAACTTGTTCTCAACTAGCCTACCTGGTTAACTTCTTAGCGCTAGGGGTCAGAATTCTTTAAAAACATTTTTTTTAATAACTATCCCAACGTGAACGGACATTTTCTCTGGCCCAGATCGTAGAATATGCATATAATTTACAGATTAGGATAGAAAACACTCAAAAGTTTCCAAAACTGTCAAAATATTGTCTGTACTTAACAATACTTATTCTGCAAGCAAACATCGGAGAAAATGTAACTCGGAAGTGATATAAAATTTAAAAAACTGTGTTCCCTGGCCCGTCTAACCTCCATTTAAAGGGGTATCAACCAGATGCCTTTTCCAATGGCTTCCTCAGGCTGTGACCAGGCTTTAGACATAGTTTCAGGCTTTTATTTTGAAAAATAAGCGAGTTTTTTCAAAAGTAGTCAGGTGTCCTCTGAATGTTTCCTGCGCGCAAGAGAGGGGCACCCCGTTTTCCTTTTGTCTCTTAATGAATAGGTTATGGTCCGGGTGAAATATTACCGATTATGTTTGTTAAAAACAACCTGAGGATTGATTATAAAAAACATTTGACATGTTTCTACGACCATTACGGATACTTTTTGGAATTTGTCGAACGGAACACGGCTTTGATTTTCTGAACATAATGCGCAACCCAAATGGCGTTTTTTTAAGATAAAAGTAATATTTATCGAACAAAAAGAACATTTGTTGTGTAACTGGGAGTCTAGTGAGTGGAAACATCCGAAGATTATCAAAGGTAAGCGATTCATTTCATTGCTTTTCTGACTTTCATGACCAAGCTAACCAAGCTAACATAAGACTAGCTGTTGTAGCATTAAAAGCTACACTCACAAAAGCTTGGATTTCTTCCGCTGTAAAGTATATTTTCAAAATCTGACACGATAGGTGGATTAACAACAAGCTAAACTGTGTTTTGGTATATTTCACTTGTGATTGCATGATTATAAATATTTTTAGTAATAATTTTGCATTTGGCGCCCTGCAATTCTAGCGGTTGTTTAGGAAAGGGATCCCGTAAAAGGGATCCGTAGCGCAGAGAAGTTAAATAAAGGTGAAATTAAAAAAAGAATTTAAAAAAATTAACCATGAGACTCCTAGGTTTTGAACTGAAGTCAATGTACCCAGAAAAGGATGGACACTAGCTGTCCTCTGCCTGGTGCTACCCCAGTTCTGTTGAGGCCACTGTAGAACTTCAATGTTTTAACCAATTATTTGGTAAATATATTTAGTATAGTTTAATCTAAAAATAATAACTTTTTAATGAAATACACTGAGGAGGATGGTCCTCCACTTCCTCCTCTGAAGAGCCTCTACTGGTTGAAAGGAATAAGAAAATGAGAACATGTATGAGAATAGGAAAAGAGAACACGAAATGGTGATGAGAGAGAGAGGGACCAACACCACTAACTTTACTTTGGATTCTCCCTGTGTGTGTAATCTAAAAATATGACTTGCCAGTAGCTGGCTGGAGGTTGAATATGACATTGATCAACAGATACTGGACTGGAGAACAGCCCACACACACGTGTGCGCGCGTTTACGTGTAAAATGTAATAATGTTTACTGTGATAATGTTTACTGTAATAATGTTTACTGTGTAAAATGTAATAATTCAGTGGTGGTTTGTATGCTGCTTAAGGCATTATCAACCTAAACCCCAAACCACAGTCACATACTAACTGCATTGGTTCCTCCTGGCACCAGAGGGCGGAAGAGATCGCTCTAGAGACTTTTATTGGACTCAGGTGTGTCTTATTATTTCATGATTGTGTCCCTGCTAAAAGAAGTGTGTTTTCTGTGGTCCTTTGCAGAAGCTTGAATTGTTAACTGTGTGTTTGTTTCCTGAATAAGTTTGAGACTTCATGTTTTTTTTCTTCAGGTATACTGTGATCCTGCGCCTACCGTTTCTTAGTAAAGTATTATGTTTATCCTTAACCACTGATTCCTCGTCTGGTCTCTTCACTGCACCTGCACCTTCACTCCAACCTCACCATGTCACAGCAAGCTTCTGCCACAACATGGACCCAGCATCGATCACCCAGATCCGGCATGTGGTAGCCCAACAGGGAGCACTGTTAGGATGGTAGCAAGAACAGCTCTCCCAAATCTCTGGGACCCTTCGGGCACTTGCCGAGTACCTCCAACCACGGCACGCCCCCAACCCAGGAGGAGCCAATGCCCAGGTCTCATCGCGGGTGGCCATCATACCGCTCGGGTGCTGGGATCTTGCATTCCCGGTGCAGGTTCCCTGGAGGAACCACGATGACGTCTGTAGCACTGGGTCCGCCCCTGACCAGTGGCTGACTTCGCCATTGAGTTCCGCACCCTTACCACCGAGAGTGGGTGGATTACGGAGGCACTGGTTACCGCTTTCCACCAAGGTCTGTCTAACTCAATCAAAGATAAATTGTCCATTCGGGAACTGGGAGAGGACCTCGTGTCCCTGATAACACTGACAATCAGGATTGACAACCGCACCCGGAAACGGGTGAGACAGCGCCCTTTTGACACCACTCCAACATTCCGGTTTCCTGAGCACCCCAAGCCCACTGAGCCCAGCATGGAGGATCCCATGCAGCTGGGTCGCAGACGTCTGAGCCCACAGGAGCGTGACAGGCGCATGCGCGAAGGCTGCTGCCTCTACAGCGGAGGTCTCAGCCATCTCCGTGCTACCTGCCCAGAGCTGACGGGAAACGCCAGGGCTGGCCAGGACACGGGGACCTGGGGCAGTTACGTCCCGGCTACCCAGTCACCGTCTGTTACTACCCACGACCCTCCACTGGGACAACCGTCAGCACTAGATTCAAGCCTTTGTGGACTCCTGGGCCGTGGATAATTTCATTGATCAAGACTTTGCCAGAGAGTTACAGATCCCCTGTGAGAAATGTCCCATCCCTCTGCAGATTCAAACCATCAATTGGCTCCGGTCAGGAGGAAAATCAGACCAACCCCTTTCTACAGCAGGTTAGGGTGGACCACTTTAAAACTCTTAGTTTTCTGTTGATCACTGTTCCTGAGAACCCCCTTATCCTAGGGAACCACTGGCTAGTACTACATAACCCATTAGCTTCCTGGTCCACGGGACATCTACTAGACTGGGGGTAAGGACTGTCTAAGACCCCCACCAAGAGCCTCGCTGTGTCCTCCTGCATCCCTTGAAGACCTGCATCCTGCATCCCTTGAAGATACTCTTGAAGATACCCTTGAAGAAACTCCCGAATACTTCGACCTCAGGGAGGCCTTCAGTAAGAGGCAGGCCGGCACCCTTACTCCTCATCGTCCTTATGATTGTGCCATAGAACTCCTACCCGGCACCACACCTCCCCGGGGTCGTCCCTCTGAAGCAGCAGTCATGGACAATGACACCCTGCGGGATATGTTGAATCGGTTCGTCTCTGTTTACCTCGACGACATCTTGATCTTCTCCAAGACCCTTCCGGAACAAATACGGCACATCCGGCAAGTCCTGAGACGCCTCCTGCAGAGTCAACTATATGTCAAGATAGAGAAGTGTGAGTTCAACGTATCCCAGGTTTCCGTCCTGGGTCACATTATCTCTACCGCAGGCATCCAAATGTACCCCGCAAAGATTGAGGTGGTCGCCGACTGGCTCCGTCCCACCTCACTCAAGCAAGTCCAGCGGTTCCTTGGGTTTGCCAATTTGTACAGGGGTTGTATATGCATCTTTGGTGCGGTGGCAGCACCTCTCCCGGTCCTAACCCGCAAGTCCCCAACCTGTTTTTGCTGGACCCCCGAGGCTGACAGTGCATTTTCATGGAGCTCAAGGGACTTTTCACCTCTGGACCTATCGTCATTCATCCTGATCCGACTCGTCCCTTTGTGGTGGAGGTGGACGCCTCGGACACCGGAGCAGGGGCGGTCCTTTCACAGCAGAAGGAGGAGGACAAGAAACTACACCCATGTGCCTTTCTCTCCAAGCGGTTCTGGCCAGCGGAATGCAAATACGATGTAGCTTGAATTGTTTACCGTGTGCGTTTGTTTCCTGAATGAGTTTGAGACTTAGTGTTTGTTGTTTTTTCAAGTGTACTGTGATCCTGCGGTTACCGTTTCTTAGTAAAGTATTATGTTTATCCTTAGCCTCTTCTCTGCACCTGGTCTCTTCTCTCACACTAACAGCCCACGCCTTCTTCTCAATCTTCACCACACTACGGTCTATAATGAAGAGACAGTGCACCCTGGGGATGGAATGATGGAGGAGAGAGATAAGATAGCTCTGAAAAAGTGCTGGAACCCCTGGTTTGGGGGTAGGGAAGGGAGTGTCCCTCTCCGTGTGTGTGTGGTTTCACTATCCTTGCGGGGAACAGAAGTCGGACATTCGGACAAGTGGGGACATTTCGCCGGTCCCCACAAGGACAAAGGCTATTTTAGGTTTAGAAGTTAAGGGTTAGGTTTAGGAGTTAGGGGGGAAAATAAATGTGAATGGGAATAAATTGTTTGGACAGTAAAGGACAATAAAACAAACATTGTGTGTGTGTCTGTATTTGTATGTGTGCGTGCATGTTTTTGTAAAGATTTTGAATCCTTCTATAATGAATAGATAAAAACATGCAAAAAACGTTTAATCGTTAATCCAAATTATACATATACAGGGTTCTGGATAGTAGCATTTGTTTCAGAGACTACGCTCAAAAAATAACAACAGAAAATAAGATACAATCTGTACATATTTGTGTTTACAGTGAGTTGCCAATCAGAGATGAGAACCAGAAGAACAGTAAGGCAGATGAATGGACAGAATCAACATATTCATCATCATCGTCGTCTTGGTTTAGTCAGAGTTGGGGTCAATTCCTTTTTTAAGTTAGTCAATTCAGGATGTAAAATGAAATTTCAATTCCACATTTTTCTCAAAGAGAAACATTGTGGAAAATTGGATTTGGAATTTCAATTTACTTCCTGAATTGACTGAAAATGAAATGGAAATTATCCCAACTCTGGTTTTGATCGACCACCGACCAAACCTCAGAGTATCAAAACAATATCTTTGCTACAATATATAGGACTGGTGACTCGTTTTAGTTTGCAACCAGCTGCATAAGTTAGAATGTGAAAAAAAGCTTAAAGCAAAACAAAGAAAAACACGGAAACTATCTAGAGTCTTTTATCGTTTACTGTACATGTCTTCACTCATTGATCTCAATCCAACAATGGGGAGTGTTCATCCTGTGTGTTTCCATGGCAATGATGATAGCATACACACTCAGTGACGTGTAACCCGAACACACAAACTTTCACACACTACACACACGTGGTGAAGCGTGCGTTCCTCATTTTAAACATCCGCTCTCTTACAGCCTGAAATCCCAGCAAGAGTCAGGACCTTGAAAGTCATGATGAACAGAAAACTTAAACAGAATCAAACGAATGTACAAAAAGGCACGTTTTACCCCAGTGCTTCTGTACTGTGAGATTCAAGTGTAACTGAGCGTCTTTAGCATCACTAACCGCTGCGTGAGAGCCCAGGCTCTCTCATTCACTGTTAACCACCAGTCAAAGTACCAACGGTCGGTTTCCTTCCAATGTTGTCCTCTGAGCGTTGTGTCCCTAAGCATGTGGGCGAACACTCCGCTAGCCTCATTTAGCCTGTATATTAACAGGCTAAGCTAGCAGTCACCACACAAACGTACTCGAACTGTTAGCAACCCTTAGCATGTGGTCTAACACCCCACGGAACCTCAATTATCCTCCATGCTAGCAGGCTAGGCTAGCAGTTGCCATACCAATGTACTCCATTTCGTTTCTTATCCTCTGTTCCAGTCCGCCAAAATAAAAGTCTCTTCACAACCAGCACTCCTTCAACGTCCCATGACTTAAAAAAGCCCCCCTCCACGTTCTCCCCCATCCCACCCACCAATCGCCCCTTCCCAGACCCCTCTCCGGCCCCAGCGAGGGGCTAGTCCTAGTCGTCCCCTCCGCCGTAGAGGTCTGCCAGCTTGCGGAAGCGCGGGCCCCAGTCACTGAGGTAGTCGTAGTCCTGGTCTCCGCCGGAGGAAGACGAGTGAAGGGAGCTGAGGGAGCCGGCGGTGGAGCCGCTGCCCTCATAGTCAAAAACCAGCAGGCTGTCGTAGGGGGGCGCCGTCGGGTCGTTATCAGCTGCCTTCAGACCCTGGGGAGGGGGAGAGGGGTGAGGATAGATGAGGGTTGAGAGAGAGAGAGAGACAAAATGAGAGGAGGGAGGAGAGATAAGTAAATAGAGAGAGAGTAAAGGAGAGATAGCAAGACAGAGGGGGAGACAAATAGGGAAAAAGAGAAAGAGGTAAAGGGAAAGAACAAAGAAGAAACAGAAAGAGAGAGAAAAAGCAGGAAAAAAGAGGCGGAAGAGAGAGAAATAGAGGGAGTGAGAGATATAGAATGAATAAAATATAGGTAGTAGGAGAGCAAGGGAAGAGGAGAAGAAGGAGGGGTTATGGAGGGAGGAGAGAAGAGAGCAGTATTTAGGTCAGGATGGACAGATGCTGGGTAGTCTCTCTGAGGAGATTCAGCAGATTACACACACGCACACACACACGCGCCCTACTACACCACAACTGACAGAATTTATTATAACTTTGTTTTAAAGTGTTATTATTGACTGACGTCTTGTCCTAGTGCTAAAACTAATAAAACAAATCTGATAAGCTGAAGCTCTAGACATGTTTTGGGAATTTCTGCATGCCATACCCCCAACTGTCTCCTTCATTTGATTGACTTGAGAAGGGAGGCAGTGGAGGAAGCATCGGCATGTCATTTCTGCTAGATTAAGCTGTCTAGATCAGCTCGCCATGTATGACAGCTCGCCTCATTATTCAGATCTGTGTTTGGCATAAATACCTATCCTGCCTGCCTAACCTAGTGACATACACACACTCAGCGTAGGAAGAACAACGTCATCATCAATTGAAAGACATGTATAAACCGCTCGACAAGCATGAACCTCGTCTAGATATAGATATAACCTCACATACAGTTGAAGTCGGAAGTTTACATACACCTCAGCCAAATACATTTAAACTCAGTTTGACAATTCCTGACATTTAATCCTAGTAACAATTCCCTGTCTTAGGCCAGTTAGGATCACCACTTGATTTTAAGAATGCGAAATGTCAAAATAATAGCAGAGAGAATGATTTACTTCAGCTTTTATTTCTTTCATCACATTCCCAGTGGGTCAGAAGTTTACATACACTCAATTAGTATTTGCTGGCATTGTCTATACATTGTTTAACTTGTGTCAAGCGTTTCGGGTAGCCTTCCACAAGCTTCCCACAATAAGTTGGGTGAATTTTGGCCCATTCCTCATGACAGAGCTGGTGTAACTGAGTCAGGTTTGAGGCCTCCTTGCTGGCACGCGCATTTTCAGTTCTGCCCACACATTTTCTATGGGATTGAGGTCAGCGCTTGTGATGGCCACTCCAATACCTTGACTTTGTTGTTCTTAAACCATTTTGCCACAACTTTGGAAGTATGCTTGGGGTCATTGTTAATTTGGAAGACCCATTTGCGACCAAGCTTTAACTTCCTGACTGATGTCTTGAGATGTTGCTTCAATATATCCACATCATTTTCCTCCCTCATGATGCCATCTATTTTGTGAAGTGCACCAGTCCCTCCTGCAGCAAAGCATTCCCACAACATGATGCTGCCACCCCTGTGCTTCACGGTTGGGATGGTGTTCTTCAGCTTGCAAGCCTCCCCCTTTTTCCTCCAAACATAACGATGGTCATTATGGCCAAACAGTTCTATTTTTTTTTTCATCAGACCAGAGGACATTTCTCCAAAAAGTAGGATCTTTGTCCCCAAGTGCAGTTGCAAACTGTAGTCTGGCTTTTTTTTATGGCGGTTTTGGAGCAGTGGCTTCTTCCTTGCTGAGCGGCCTTTCAGGTTATGTCGATATAGGACTCGTTTTACTGTGGATATAGATTCATTACATTACATTTAAGTCATTTAGCAGACGCTCTTATCCAGAGCGACTTACAAATTGGAAAGTTCATACATATTCATCCTGGTCCCCCGTGGGAATTGAACCCACAACCCTGGCGTTGCAAGCGCCATGCTCTACCAACTGAGCCACACTCCAGCATCTTCACATGGTCCTTTGCTGTTGTTCTGGGATTGATTTGCACTTTTCACACCAAAGTACGTTCATCTCTAGGCGACAGAATTCGTCTCCTTCCTGAGTGGTATGGCGGCTGCGTGGTCCCATGGTGTTTATACTTGCGTACTATTGTTTGAACAGATGAACGTGGTACCTTCAGGTGTTTGGAAATTGCTCACAAGGATGAACCAGACTTGTGGAGGTCTACAATTTTTTTCTGAGTTCTTGGCTGATTTCTTTGGATTTTCCCATGATGTCAAGCAAAGAAGCACTGAGTTTGAAGGTAGGCCTTGAAATACATCCACAGGTACTCCTCCAATTGACTCAAATTATGTCAATTAGCCTATCAGAAGGTTCTAAAGCCATGACATCATTTTTGGGAATTTTCCAAGCTGTTTAATGGCACAGTCAACTTAGTTTATGTAAACTTTTGACCCACTGGAATTGTGATACAGTGAATTATAAGTGAATTATAATATGTCTGTAAACAATTGTTGGAAAAAGTATTTGTGTCATGCACAAAGTAGATGTCCGAACCGACTTACCAAAACTATAGTTTGTTAACAAGAAATTTGTGGAGTCGTTGAAAAATGAGTTTTAATGACTCCAACCTAAGTGTATGTAAACTTCCGACTTCAACTGTAAGTATTCAGACCCTTTACTCAGTACTTTGTTGAAGCACCTTTGACAGCGATTACAGTCTCCTTGGGTATGACGCTGCAATCTTGACACACCTGTATTTGGGGAGTTTCTCCCATTGTTCTCTGCAGATCCTCTCAAGCTCTGTCAAGTTGGATGGGGAGCGATGCTGCACAGCTATTTTCAGGTCTCTCCAGAGATGTTGGATCAGGTTCAAGTCCGGGCTCTGGCATGGCCCCTCAAGGACATTCAGAGACTTTTCCCAAAGCCACTCCTGTTGTGTCTTGGCTGTGTGCTTAGGGTCGTTGTCCTGTTGGAAGGTAAACCTTTGCCCCAGTCTGAGGTACTGAGAGCTCTGGAGTAGGTTTTCATCAAGGATCTCTCTGTACTTTGCTCCGTTCATCTTTCCCTCAAAAAACATCCCCACAGCATGATAGTGCCACCACCATGCATCCCTGTAGGGATGGTATTGGCCAGGTGATGAGCAGTGCCTGGTTTCCTCAAGATGTGACGCTTGGCATTCCAGCCAAAGAGTTCAATCTTGGTTTCATCAGACCAGGGAATCTTGTTTATCATGGTCTAAGAATAATTACTTTTGGCAAACTCCAAGTGGGCTGTCACAAGCCTTTTACTGAGGAGTGTCTTCCGTCTGGCCACTCTATCATAAAGACCTGATTGGTGGAGTGGTGCAGAGATGGTTGTCCTTCTGGAAGATTCACCCATCTCCAGAAGAACTCTGGAGCTCTGTCACAGTGACCATCAGGTTCTTGGTCACCTCCCTGACCAAGGCCCTTCTCCCCTGGTTGCTCAGTTTGGCCGGGCGGCCAGCTCTAGGAAGAGTTTTGGTGGTTCCAAACTTCTTCCATTTACGAAGGATGGAGGCCACTGTGTTATTGGGTATCTTCAATGCCGCAGAAATGTTTTGGTACCCTTTCCCAGATCTGTGCCTTAACCTTTCACGAGTATCTACCCCGGGTCCGGGAGCACCCCCCACCCCCCCACACTGAGTAGCATAGCCTAGCATAGCGTCACAATTAAATAGTAGCATCTAAATATCATTAAATCACAAGTCCAAGACACCTAATGAAAGATACAGATCTTGTGAATAAAGCCACCATTTCAGATTTTTAAAATGTTTTACAGGGAAGACAAAATATGTAAATCTATTAGCTAACCACGTTAGAATGAGAATGAAGAATGAGTTCTGTTCCACTCAGAGACAAAATTCCAACGCCTATAGAAACTAGAGAGTGTTTTCTATCCAATGATAGTAATAATATGCATATTGTACGAGCAAGAATTTAGTAGGAAGCCGTTTAATCTGTAATGCAATTATGCTAATGAGAAAACAGCACCCCCTGTAGTCGCAAGAAGTTAACACAATCCTGTCTAGGAGCTCTACGAACAATTCCTTTGACCTCATGGCTTGGTTTTTGCTCTGACATGCACTTTCAACTGATGGATCTTATGTAGACAGGTGTTTGACTTTCCAAATCATGTCCAATCAATTACATTTACCACAAGTGGTCAAACGTAACAGGATGCACCTGAGCTCAATTTCGAGTCTCATAGCAAAGGGTCTGAATATAATGTCATACATTTTAGAATAAGGCTGTAACGTAATAAAATGTGGAAAAAGTCAAGGGGTCTGAATACTTTCCGAATGCACTGTATTACTCACTAATGTTTGGTCCCTGGACAATAAAGTAGACAAGCTTAGGGCGAACATCTCCTTCCAGAGAGAATCAGGGATTGTAACATACTCTGTTTCAAGGATTCATGCCTCTCTCCGGATATACTGTCCCCGTCCATACAGCCAGCTGGGTTCTCAGTACATCGCACAGACAGGAATAAAGAGCTCTCCCGGAAATAGAAAAGTGGAGGTTTCATGATTAACTACTCATGGTGTGACTGTGGTAACGTACAGGAATTCAAGTCCTATTGTTCAACCAACCTTGAATACCTCACAATCAAATGCCAAACTTCGTCACAACCATGTATATTCACCCTCAAGACGATACCACAAAAGTTCTCAAAAACTAACTACACTGAACTTTGTGCAAACTAGAAAACGCATATCCTGAGGACGCATTTATTGAAGCTGGGGATTTTAATAAAGCAAATCTGAGGAAAACGCTACCGGAGATTTACCAACACATTGATTGCGCTACTCGCGCATCAAAAACTCTCGACCATTGGGACGGCTACAAGGCCCTCCCCCGCCCTCCCTTCGACAAATAAGATCACGCCTCCATTCTACGTCTCCCTTCCTATGGGCAGAAACTCAAACAGGAAGTACCCGTGGTAAGGACTGTTCAAAAGCTGGTCTGACCAATCTGAATCCATGCTTCAAGATTGTTTTGATCATGAAAAACATTGACGTATACACTGACACAGTGATTGTGTTCATCAGAAAGTGTATAGGAGATGTTGTTCCCACCATTCCCTATCCAAACCAAAAACCGTGGATAGATGGCATCACTCATGCAAAACTAAAAGCGTGACCACCTGTATTTAACCATGGCAAGGTGATTGGGAATATGGTTGAGGACAAACAGTCCAGTTATGCTCTCTGTAAGGCAATAAAACAGCCAAAACGTCATTAGAGACAAAGTAGAATCGCAATTCAATGGCTCAGACACGAGACATATGTGGCAGGGACTTCAGACAATCACGGATTATAAAACCAAAACTAGCCCCGTTGTGGACACATGCGTGCGTGAATGCATGTGTTTGTATGTGTGTGCATGTGTGTGTGTGTCATTGCGTGTTTATCTAAGTAGTTACATTTTTCTTCTCTTTTGAGGAGCCACAGGTGAATTAACTCTAAACAGTGAACAGTGTGGTTTAACTTACCACTTCTCTCTCCCGCTTCCGGGATCCTCCTCATCAAAAAAGCTGACTAGCATAGCCTAGCTTAACGGGACAGGGATATCATATAATATAATTTTCATGAAATCACAAGTCCAATACAGCAAATGAAAGATAAACAGCTTGTGAATCCAGCCATCATTTCCGATTTTTAAAATGTTTTACAGCGAAAACACAATATGTATTTCTATTAGCTAACCACAATAGCCAAACACACAACCCCATATTTTCACCATGTTTCTACCGCATAGGTAGCTTTCACAAAACCGACAAAATAGAGATAAAATTTGTCACTAACCAAGAAACAACTTCATCAGATGACAGTCTTATAACATGTTATACAATAGATTTATGTTTTGTTCGAAAATGTGCATATTTGAGGTATAAATCATAGTTTTACATTGCAGCTACCATCAAAAATATCACCAAAGCAGCCAGAATAATTACAGAGAGCAACGTGAAATACCTAAATACTCATCATAAAACATTTATGAAAAATACATGGTGTACAGCAAATGAAAGATAAATATCTTGTGAATCCAGAAAATATTTCAGATTTTTTAAGTGTTTTACAGCGAAAACACAATATAGAATTATATTAGTTTACCACAATAGCCAAACACACAAACACATTTATTCACCGGAAAGGGTAGCTTTCGCAAAAACCAGCAAAAGATATAAAATGAATCACTAACCTTGAACAAATTCATCAGATGACAGTCTTATACATTATACATTGTGAATACGTAGCATCGATTCACCAGAATCTCCAGAGATATTTTGGACACTCACCTAATCTGACCAAAGAACTCATCATAAACTTTACATAAAAATACTTGTGGTATGGCAAATGAAAGATACACTGGTTCTTAATGCAACCGCTGTGTTAGATTTTTTAAAATAACTTTACCATAACATACAGCTTGCGTTATTGCAAGACAGCGCTCACCAAAACGGCGGAGAATAGGACTCAACATTTTACACAGAAATACGAAATAACATCATAAATGTTTTCTTACTTTTGTTGAGCTTCCATCAGAATGTTGTACAAGGAGTCCTTGGTCCAGAATAAATCGTTGTTTGGTTTTAGAATTTCCATTTCTTCTGTCGAATTAGCAACCTTGGCTAGCCATGTGGCGCGAACATGCCCATCAACTCTTGGCGCAAAGAACGGAAAATTCCAAAAGTCCCAATAAACATTGAATAAACTGATAAAACCCGGTTGAAAAAAACTACTTTATGATGTTATTATCACATGTATCAAATAAAATCAGAGCCGGAGATATTCGCCGTGTATACGTAACGCTTTTCAGAAGCCAATGTCGAGCTCCGCGGCGCGCCTTGGTAGACAAAGAATTCCTGACCTGCCACTCCAAAAGCTCTTGTTTGGCCTCAGATCAAGCTAGACACCCAATTCCACCTTCCACTGCCTGTTGACATCTAGTGGAAGGCGTATGAAGTGCATGCATATCGATAAATATAAGGCAATTGAATAGGCAGGCCCTAAAACAGAGCCTCGTTTTCAGATTTTTCACTTCCCGCATGGAAGTTTGCTGCAAAATGAGTTCTGTTTTACTCACAGACATAATTCAAACAGTTTTAGAAACTTCTGAGTGTTTTCTATCCAATAGTAATAATATAATGCATATTGTATGATCTAGAAAAGAGTACGAGGCCGTTTCATTTGGGCACGATTTTTTCCAAAGTGAAAACAGCGCCCCCCTATTGACAAGAAGTTTTAACGTGATTGTCTCATACAGTACTGGTCAAAAGTTTGAACACACCTACTCATTCCAGGGTGTTTCTCTATTTTTACCCTTTGCCTTGACAGCTTTGCACACACTTGGCATTCTCTCAACCAGCTTCACCTAGAATGCTTTTCCAACACTTGATTTCCCACATATGCTGAGCACTTGTTGGCTGCTTTTCCTTCACTCTGCGGTCATCTGATGCAGAACTCCATCACTTGCTTTCTTGGTCAAATAGCCCTTACACAGCCTGGAGGTGTGTTGGGTCATCGTCCTGTTGAAAAACAAATGATAGTCCCACCAAGCACAAACCAGATGGGATGGCAAATCGCTGCAGAATGCTATGGTAGCCATGCTGGTTAAGTGTGCCTTGAATTCTAAATAAATCACGGAGAGTGTCACCAGCAAAGCACCATAACATCTCCTCCTCCATGCTTCACGGTGGGAACCACACAAGTGGAGATCATCCGTTCACCTACTATGTGTCTCACAAAGATACGGAGGTTGAAACCAAAAATCTCAAATTTGGACTCATCAGACCAAAGGACAGATTTCCACCGGTCGAATGTCCATTGCTCGTGTTTCTTGGCCCAAGCAAGTCTCTTCTTCTTATTGGTGTCCTTTAGTAGTGGTTTCTTTGCGGCAATTCGACCATGAAGGCCTGATTTATGAAGGCCTGAGTCTCCTCTGAACAGTTGATGTTGAGATGTGTCTGTTGAAACCTCTTGACGCTAGGGGTCAGATTATTTTTCATTTTTTAAATAACGTTCCCAAGGTAAACAGACTATTTCTCAGGTCCAGATCGTAGAATATGCATATAATTTACAGATTAGGATAGAAAACACTCCAAAGTTTCCAAAACTGTCAAATATATTGTCTGTGAGTACAACAAAACTGATTCTGCAGGCAAAAACCTGAGGAAATCTTACCCGGAAGTGATTTATTTTTATTTTTAAATCTGTGTTTCCTTGCCCATCTTTCTTCCATTTAAAGGGGTATCAACCAGATTCCCTTTCCAATGGCTTCCTCAGGCTGTGTCCAGGCTTTAGACATAGTTTCAGGCTTTTATTTTGAAAAATTAGAAAGGGAATTTCTTCCACCTCACAGAACTTGAGGTACGAACAAATTTCATGTTCCGGAGAAAGTATAAAAGATCGGTGAAGAATCCAGCTACAAACTGGTCCGTTTGTTACAACTTGGGGAAGCTCATGGGAGATGGTGCGGCCACATTACCATAACGCTGTTTATATAATAGCCTCAGATATGAGGTTCACATCTAATTGTTGTATAATATGAATGAGTATGATACTGTTTGTAAAATTGTGTAATATGATTTTGGACTGTTTAATGAAGGAAAATACAATTCCCTTTTGATTTGAACTAAATCAGACGACCGCCCCTGAGCCCAGTTAGGGTCAGGCATCCTGGGACAGCCCCTTTTCTGCAATTCCAAATAAAACCCAACTTTGAGAAATTATCACCAGACCATGTTTCTCTCAATCACGGGAGGACAAAGGTTGTAGACCATTGCTGAATCTTTTAACCATACCACGTGGTTAAACTCTTAGACTATCGATACCGACAGAATAAGAACAAGTCTTTGATATTAATTACTAGTCTGCAGCTAGGAATTCGGTATCATTGAACGCGAAGAACGACAACCGCCGAAACATCCATTCTACAACAACACAAATGAATGTCACTCTGAACTACCTACAACAGAGAGAGAGAGAGAGAGAGAGGACGGTAACTCTCCAACAGAAACTAACTTTTCAACAGCGATCAAGATGACACACTGAGCGTAAATATATATATTGATTGCAATTGTTCCCGAATGAGTGAGCGTTCATGTGTAAAGGATTAGCATTTCAATTGTTATAATTATTAACTCTGTAGTGACTTCTTAGTCAACCCCCACTTTTTGTCTAACAAGCCGCCATGCCGGTTTAGCCCACTAGGGCACATTCTCCTATCATTTCTTGTAACCATTTTTACTTTATTTGTTTGTTTATGCATTTCTGTGAATTACTTAGTTAGTAATAAATAAATGATTTAAGACAATTGATGTATGGATGACTCATAGTGAAGACTGGGTTCGTGCAGATAAACAACAATGTACAACGTTTGGAATGAGACTAACGTGAGGTAAAGTAAATAATTAATTAATTAAGAAGACTATTGATCAGATCTGAAAATATCTGAAAGGTTATATTGGGAAATTATAACTTTGTGATTTTCCTTGGTGCCCCGACTTCCTAGTTAATTACAGTTACATGATTATTCAGTTTAATCGCGTAATACTAATTACAGGAATCTTTGATAAAAACGAAGTCTTCAATTTAATGATAGTAAAGACACGACACTGCACTTGAAGAAACTTTCAGTTCTTGAAATTTCCCGGATTGACTGACCTTCATGTCGTAAGTAATGATGGACTGTCGTTTCTCTTTGCTTATTTGAGCTGTTCTTTCCATTATATGGAATTGGTATTTTACGAAAAAGGGCTATCTTCTGTTTACTACCCATACCATGTCCCAACACAACTGATTGGCTCAAACGCATTAAGAAGGAAAGAAATTACAGAAATGAACTTTTAACAAGGCACACATGTTAATTGAAATGCATTCCAGGTGACTACCTCATGAATCTGGTTCAGAGAATGCCAAAGCTGTCATCAAGGCAAAGTGTGGCTACTTTGAAGAATCTCAAATATAAAATATATTTGGATTTGTTTCACAATTTTTGGTGACTACATGATTCCATGTGTTATTTCATAGTTTTGATGTCTTCACTTTTATTCTATAATGTAGAAAATAGTAAAAATAAAGAAAATATATATATACATACTCCCAGAATCCGATGTTGCTTGTCCTCATGTTTTAAAATGTCTTAATAGATTGTGTACTGTTAGATATTACTGCATTGTTGGAAAGGGAAAGGGGGATACCTAGTCAGTTGTACAACTGAATGCATTCAACTGAAATGTGTCTTCTGCATTTAACCCAACCCCTCTGAATCAGAGAGGTGCAGGGGGCTGCCTTAATCGATATCCACATCTTCGGTGCCCGGGGAACAGTGGGTTAACTGCCTTGCTCAGGGGCAGAACGACAGATTTTTACCTTGTCAGCTCAGGGATTCGATCCAGCAACCTTTCGGTTAATGGCCCAACGCTCTAATCGCTAGGCCTGAATACTTACCAAAATCACTGAATGCAAATAGATTATTCAAGTGGTTGGGCATTTCAACACATAAATGTTTCTTAAAAAACTAGAAGAGAAGTAGTCACATCTCATTTTATTGGTCGCATAAACATATTTAGCAGATGTTATTGCGGGTGTAGCTAAAGGCCTTTATTCGTATCTCTGGGAGACTAGTCAGGATCGAGGGAAAGATGAACAGAGCAAAGTACAGAAAAATCCTTGATGAAAACCTGCTCCAGTGCGCTCAGGACCTCAGACTTAAGCCCACAGCCAAGACAATTCAGGAGTGGCTTCGGGAAAAGTCTCTGAATGTCGAGTGGCCCACCCAGAGCCCGGACTTGAACCAGATTAAACATCTCTGGAGAGACCTTAAAATAGCTGTGCAGCAACGCTCCCCATCCAACCTGACAGAACTTGAGAGGATCTGCAGAGAAGAATGGGAGAAACTCCTCAAATACAGGTGTGCCAAGCTTGTAGCATCACAAGTCTGTTACAGACTCGAGTCTGTAATCGCTGCCAAAGGTACTTCAACAAAGTACTGATTAAAGGGTCTGAATAGTTATGTAAATGTTATATTTCAGTTTGTTTTGCAAAAATGTTTTTGCTTCGTCAATATGGGGTATTGTGTGTAGATTGATGAGGGAAAAAAACACAAATTGAATCAATTTTAGAATAAGGCTGTAATGTAACAACATGTGGGAAAGGTGAAGGGGTAAGAATAAGAATATGTTTATACAATATGATAGTGTCTAAATAGTATTTTTTATTTGTCTCTTGGTGCCTTTCCAATATTTAACTTTTGATTTTATTTTGAATGTAATGTAATAGCTCATGTTGTTGTGTATAGCTGTTCTGTACTTTGTCATGTATGTGTATGTTTCATGTGGACCCCAGGAAGAGTAGCTAAACTAAACCTTAAAATAGCCAGCCGGGCCTGCCCATGTCTGTACCACGCTAATCTGCACTGTTAGAAAAGCTAATTAAGAATTACACATAGAGACATGGATGCTCCCTCTCTTTCTGTGTCACACAGTGAGTCAGATACACACACACAAGTCACACAGTCACGCACACACAAGCATAAACACAATCTCATGCACATAGTTTCACACACACAGTTTCACACAATGACACACATGCAAGCAAGCACACTAATGATCACACACACACACACACACACACACACACACACACACACACACACACACACACACACACACACACACACACACACACACACACACACACACACACACACACACACACACACACACACACACACACACACACACACACACACACACAACACCCACTCCCCCAACAGAAAAAACACACACAATCCATAACTACCTCATGGATGAAGTCTCCTATATCTCCTGGGTGGGGTGCAGCAGAGCGGAGGGGGTACAGGTGGTCCTGGTGGAGGGGTCTCTCGTCCATACGCCTGATTCCCACCTTTACCATCTCTGGCTCCAAAGCATCGGGCTGCTGCAGCTGGCTCAGGTCATAGTCCTGGATAGTGGGGGATAGAGAGATGTGGGGAAAAGAGAGAGAGAGGGTTGAGGGAGGGAGAGAGGGAGGGAGGAGAGAGGGGTGTGGAGGGAGAGAGGGATAGAGAGGAATAGTAGTTCACGGTGGGTACTACAAATGTGGCGATCATCCGTTCCCCTACCATGTGTCTCACAAAGAAACGGCGGTTGGAACCAGAGTGAGTGAGACAGAGAGAGCGAGAGAGAGCGAGAGAGAGAGAGAGAGAGAGAGAGAGAGAGAGAGAGAGAGAGAGAGAGAGAGAGAGAGAGAGAGAGAGAGAGAGAGAGAGAGAGAGAGAGAGAGAGAGAGAGAGAGAGAGAGAGAGAGAGAGAGAGAGAGAGAGAGAGAGAGAGAGAGAAAGAGAGAGAGATAGAAGGTTAAGAGATATGTCCTCTGATCCTTTCTACTTTTGAATGGAGTGTCTGATTCATTGATGAATCATCCGGAAACACATGATGAAACATCAATCTCCAGGGGAGATGGACTAAATGACCCTTTTCAGGGACAATAAAACCTGGTCATGTAACCACCTTGGACATTGTTCACTGCAATAGCTAACCACTGAAACGGTTTCAGGGAGAGCTGTGAATGCCACAATAACATGAAGGACAGAGAGAACAGGAGAGGAGGAGAGGAAATGGTGGGATAAATACAGATGGGTTTGTCCCTGGCCTTGGTTATATTGTTATTTTCCAGACAGAGGAGAAGAGGACCAGGCTGAGTCCCCAATGGCATTCTCTTTATTCTGCACTATCTTTGATCAGTGCCCATAGGCTCTGGTCAAAAGTATGGCATTGTATATGGAATAGGGTGCCATTTGTGATGCAGACACAGCCATCTCTACAGCCAGCCAAGGAGCCATTGTAACTGGAGAAAAGCTTGCCATGCTCAATATTTGATACCAGGATGGCAGGCTAGGTTCACAAAAATCGGATGAAATTGTATTAGCACTTCAAAACGTAACATGTGCAGTGAGGGTGCGTGTTTTTCATTTGGGAGGCGGTACTGTAACTGTATGCCTGGCTGTCTTTGTGTCAGAGAGGCCAAATTACATCCTAATACGTTTATAGTGCACTACTTTTGACCAGAACCCATAGGGATGCAACCTCCGCCATTGGCCTCAGTGTAGCACCAGAGAGCCAGACCGCGTGACTGCTCCTGTAGCTGTCCCCGGCCTAGCCATGCCCCATAACCCCTCCCTACTAGGAGTTCCAGACAGACATTACTAATCCATCCCACAGCAGGGGGGGTGATCATGGGGAACTAGCCAATCCACTCTCCAACAGTTAATTTCCCAGCACTGCCGATTCCCCGATGCAACAGCGGGAGGGAGGGGAGTACCATCCATCGCAGTGAAAGATGGCCTCTCGCCCTAACCCCTACCTCCCATGCCATCACCATGGCGATAAATGTTTATCACCCCCTCTCAGAGCTCAATTAATATCCAATGACTGGTTGGTTAGGTCCTACAACCGCCAATGTTACAGTCCCTCGGTGTGTGTGTATCTGTGTGTCTGTGTGGCTATGCTACCATTATGCTAATGCTATCAGCGTGATAATTGTGCGTGCGTATGTTCATACATGTGTGCGTGCGTGTGTTCATACATGTGTGCGTGTACCTGGTACTCCTGTGTATGTGTGTGAGTCCGTCCATCAGTGTGTGCGTCCATCTGTGTTTGTGTGCTTACTCTACCTGGTCCTCCTCTCCTCCTCCCTCTTCGTCGTACTTCAGTATGTTGTCTCTGACATCGTCCTCCGGGTCGATCAGCAGCTGCTTGGCCTGACGTTCCTTATCCCTCCTCTTCATCCACATCACAAAGAACAACACCATCACTACACAGACAGACAGACAGACAGACAGACAGACAGAGAGAGAGAGAGAGAGAGAGAGAGAGAGAGAGAGAGAGAGAGAGAGAGAGAGAGAGAGAGAGAGAGAGAGAGAGAGAGAGAGAGAGAGAGAGAGAGAGAGAGAGAGAGAGAGAGAGAGAGAGAGAGAGAGAGAGAGAGAGAGAGAGAGAGAGGAGTGGATAATTAGAACTTCACCACCATTTAATTTGATCAGTTTAAATGTGATATCAGCACTAGTGCACATTGCATCAAAGGCCCCATTTACACTACATTTGCTTAACCGAGAGAGAGCAATGAGGGGGGGAAGAAGAAAGAGGGGGAAGAAGAAAGAGGGGGAAGGAGGCAGGGGCAGTGTAGAAGAAAATAGAAAGAAGGTAAGAATGAATACCTATAAACAGACGATATGCAGTTTTAGTTTTAATTCAACCATATTTCTCTGCCATGTAAAGAGAATCAGGGGAGTAGTTTTAAAGCTTGACGGGAGCTTGATCAGTGATTGCCTGGTTTGATCCACATAATCTGGGCGGATTTTCAGAGATTGACTGAGAGGAGGGGGTGGGGAGGCTGGGTGGTAGGTGGGCGAGGCTGGGGGAGGATGGTGGTGGAGGGCTGTCAAGAGGCTGTCGTGAGGAGGGTTCTATGCAGTGGGGGAGGGGTACTTATCTCCTAAAGGGGGGTGCTTAAGTTTGGGGAAGGCGGATTTAAGGATAGCTTTTAATGTAGCTACTGTAATCTACTGTAGCTGCTGTCTGGGAAGAGCAGCAGGGTGGCCAAACGTTTACAGTACCAGTCAATAGTTTGGACACACCAACTCATTCCAGGGTTTTTCTTTATTTTTTCTATTTTCTACATTGTAAACAATAGTGAAGTCATCAAAACTATGAAATAACACATATGAAATCATGCAGAAACCAAAAAAGTGTTAAACGAATTAAAATATATTTCCTATTTGAGATTCTTCAAAGTAGCAACCCTTTGCCTTGATGACAGCTTGGCACACTCTTGGCATTCTCTCAACCAACGTCATGTGGTAGTCACCTGGAATACTTTTCCAACAGTCTTGAAAGAGTTCCCACGTATGCTGAAAATATATTTTGATTTGTTTAACACTTTTTTGGTGACCTCATGATTCCATATGTGTTATTTCATAGTTTTGATGTCTTCACTATTATTCTACAATGTAGAAATAGTACAAATAAAGAAAAACCCTGGAATGAGTAGGTGTGTCCAAACTTTTGACTGGTACTGTACATAGATTATGTTCTGTAGCTATAAGATGTGTGTGTGCCTGCATACAACCTGACTGACCTAGCATTATGATGATACAGATGAGGATGGCGATGATGGCTCCAGTGCCCAGGCCTGCTGCGATGATGCGTTCCATGTCCACACAATCTCCATGGTGATCACACTGACACACCTTGACCCTCAGGTAGGATGTATTGGACATGGGCAGGTTGCCTGAGTCTGTGATGATGATTGGAACCTCGTAGATACCACTCTCCAGAAAACCTATCCGCAGCCTGATCTGAGCATATTCACCTGGGATTGAGAGAGAGAGAGAGAGAGAGAGAGTGAGTTAGGATAAGAGAGAGTTAGGGTAAGAGAGAGTTAGGGTAAGAGAGAGAGAGAGAGAGTTAGGGTAAGAGAGAGAGAGAGAGTTAGGGTAAGAGAGAGAGAGAGAGAGAGAGAGAGTGAGTTAGGGTAAGAGAGAGTTAGGGTAAGAGAGAGAGAGAGAGAGAGAGAGAGTTAGGGTAAGAGAGAGAGAGAGAGAGAGAGTGAGTTAGGGTAAGAGAGAGTTAGGGTAAGAGAGAGTTAGGGTAAGAGAGAGTTCGGGTAAGAGAGAGAGAGAGAGAGAGAGAGAGAGAGAGAGAGAGAGAGAGAGAGAGAGAGAGAGAGAGAGAGAGTGAGTTAGGGTAAGAGAGAGTTAGGGTAAGAGAGAGTTAGGGTAAGAGAGAGAGAGAGAGTTAGGGTGGCGGAGTAAGAGAGAGAGAGTTAGGGAGGGAGGCGGAGTAAGAGCGAAATAAAGAGACGGGATAGACAGGGAATGAGGGAGAGAGAAAAAGAGAGACAGAGAGAGAAGTCAGGTTACCACTAGAAGTCTAGAAGTCAGGTTACCACTAGAAGTCAGGTTACCACAAGAAGTCTTGAAGTCAGGTTACCACTAGAAGTCAGGTTACCACTAGAAGTCTAGAAGTCAGGTTACCACTAGAAGTCAGGTTACCACTAGAAGTCTAGAAGTCAGGTTACCACTAGAAGTCAGGTTACCACTAGAAGTCTAGAAGTCAGGTTACCACTAGAAGTCAGGTTACCACTAGAAGTCTAGAAGTCAGGTTACCACTAGAAGGCTACAGGTTTTATTTTTTATTATTCTCATTATTATTATTTGTTGTAATTGCTGTTAATATTATTATCACTATTAACAATACATTATTATTGCTTCACCACTAACAGTCTAGTATATTTCTGTCTTATTTGACCATCGTTGTTATACACTAAGTGTACATAACATTAGGAACGCCTTCCTAATATTGATTTGTACCCCCTTTTGCCCTCAGAACAGCCTCAATTCATCAGGACATGGACTCTACAAGAAGTCAAAAGCATTCGACAGGGATGCTGGCCCATGTTGACTCAAATGCTTCCTACAGTTGTGTCAAGTTGGCTGGATGTCCTTTGGGTGGTGGACCATTCTTGATACACACAGGAAACGGTTGAGCGGGGAAAACCCAGCATCGTTCCAGTTCTTGACACGCTCAAGCCGGCACCTACTACCATACCCCGTTCAAAGGCATTAAATCTTTTGTCTTGCACATTCACCCTCTGAATGGCATACATTACAAGCCATGTCTCAATTGTCTCAAGGCTTATAAATACTTCTTTAACCTGTCTCCTCCCATTCATCTATATTGATTGAAGTGGATTTAAGAAGTGACATCAATAAGGGATCATAGCTTTCATCCGGATTCACCTGGTCAGTCTGTCATGGAAAGAACAGGTGTTCCTAACGTTTTGTACACTCAGCTTAAGTGTTTACTTTGGCAATGTACGTTTTTTACTTTTCATGTCAATTAAGACTTTTACATGTCAGTATATTGAATTGAATTGAGAGAGAGTAATATAGGGAAGGTGAGAGAAAGAAAGAGACATAGCGAGATGGGGAACAATTTTGAACAAGTTATTTTGTCATGGCAATAAAGCATTTTTGAATTTCATTGAAGGCAATAGAGTAATGTAGTGACAGGGAGTAGAAGAAAGACAGGAAAGATAAAACACAGACACACACTAACCATTGAGGCGTGTGAGGGTCCAGTTTCGTCGTGCGTCTGCTGGCCGGTTGGCCAGTTCGAAGGCAAAGGGGCCGGCGTTAGGGGTCAGATCGGGGTCGCTGGCGGTGATGTTGATGGCGTTGGGCTCAGGCTTCTCACACATCTCCACTTCCGGAGGGAAGACATGAGGAGCATTGTCGTTTATGTCTAAAAGGTACATCTGTAACGTACCCGTACCACTGGCAGGGGGAATGCCTGAGAGAGGATGGAGGGATGGAGAGAGAGAAGGAGAGACCAGTGAGATAAGCAAAGAGGAGAAAAAGGCCCCTTAGATAGGAAGGAATATTACAAAAAATTACAAAAAGGCAACCTGTTTGGTGCAACATAGATACTGTACTGAACTATTTATACGTTGAGAAGTGATACCAGGGGTTGGAACCGGTTCAGAGAACAGAACTGATTTTTCTTTTCAAGGAAAAGAAACCGATCCCGGAACGAAAGTGATCCATACTGTTCCGGAACAGAACCGTTATTTTAAATGCATGGGAACTGGCTAATAATATTATTTTACGTTCCAGCCATCTATTACAACAACAAAACCAACTAAGCGCCAAGGCAAAGCCCTCACTCTGTCACTCAAAAACTTATTCCAGTGTCTGCCTGCAAGCGAAAAATATTTGCCTGTGCGTGTTTAGGCTACCTTCCCCTCCCCCCTCCGAAGCATAGGCTACTGACTGTACTAACGTTACATTCATGCTTGATTCAGGAGATAGTGAGCCTGATTTTTATTAGCTGTAGAATAATGGATTCACTTTTTCAATGCTAGTTAAGGATACAACAGGCCTAGTTATCATGTTTCACGTTGGATTTATTAACTACAAAAAGGTAAGACGTGTTTTTAATTCTGGTACCACTCTGCACACTCAAGCTTGTTAGCTATCTCAAGCTATGTCAAAGGACATTCAAAGTTACTCCATAGAAGCCGCTCCTCCTAGGTATAATTCTGTGGACCTAATTCATATAATGCATGTCATAACAAGATACCCAGCGTTTCAAGCCTCCTCCTCAACCCTCTCTAGCTCTCTCTCCACATGCACATTTTCAGTCGTATCTTGCGCCATGGGCTACACTTGTCTGTCCATCACGCATGTAAACAACTAGCTTGTCTGCTCTATCTGCACTGATTGGTGAAGTCATTTAATGAGCTAAATGTCAAAAACATTTGGTTTCACAGGTTAAAATAAGAACAGAAAGGAACAATGGTGGTTCGAACCGGTTCAGAACTTTATTTTGCTGGTCTGAACAGTGGAACGAAAAACAAACAAAATTAGTGGGTCTGTTCAGAATGAAACGATTGGAAATGTTTGGTTCCAACCACTGCCAGAAACACAGCGTAATAAGAATCTCATAGGCACATTACAGCATTCAAAACAAACAGGAATCATGCTATCATACATTATATTACTCCACACCCAAAACCCTTTTTCAAAAACCAAACGTCTCAAAACAACACCCCATCAACAGCTACATCTGACCTCTTCTAAATAAGAGATGCAAAGAGAGAAACATGTGATTCAACACACTAGGAGAGTGAGTAAGGGAATGAGGAAGAGAGAGATCAGTATGTTAGGGAGGCTGTCTGAGACACACATATGCCTGTGTGCGTGTGTGTGCGTGTGTGTGTGTGTGTGTGTGTGTGTGTGTGTGTGTGTGTGTGTGTGTGTGTGTGTGTGTGTGTGTGTGTGCGTACGTGCGTGCGTACATGTGTGTGAGCAGGAGGGTGTGCGTGTGTATTTGGCAAAAGCACAATGAAGAGCTCAGTCAGAATTAAGCTAAGACACAGCAGGGGCTCTGTGGTGTGTGTATGTGTGTGTGTGTGTGTGTGCATGTGCCCGGGAGAGAGTGTTTTTAGAGAATGTGTATTAGAGCACTAGTTTGTATGCTCATCCGTATACATATCATTTTCAGAAGTAGTCCTGCCATTGTCATATGAGATTGTCTTAGAATTTTGTGGGGATTTTGTCAACAAAATATTTTTATTATCGTGCCAAGAAAGTGATTCAGACTGAATGGATTGTAATTTAATTTAATTCATGTGAATAGTAAGATTGAGCCCCATCCCCCATCCTCCCACATTAAACACAACTATAAACACAGGAAACTCTAAAAACAGTATAGGCGCACACACACACACACACACACACACACACACACACACACACACACACACACACACACACACACACACACACACACACACACACACACACACACACACACACACACACACACACACACACACACACACACACACACACACACACACACACACACACAACTCACCATTGTCAAAGGCCATGAAGGTGATGTTGTAGAGGTTATTCTTCACATAGGGAGACTCTCTGTCCAGCACAGCGATGGTGGAGATCCGCCCATTTACAGGGTCTATCTCCAACCAATTAGCAGGGTCAAACAGCTTTGAATACCTGGAAATCAACCAAAAGGACGAGAGAACACAATTACAATAGGAAGTAACATGACACTCTAATGCCTTGGAAACGTACACATTCAACACATATAAAACATCATAAAACATATTATCAGCTAACATGAGCAACCCTGCAATACTCCCCCCTCTCTCTCTCTCCTCTCCGTACCGTATGTTCTGCTGCATGTATCTGTCAGGGTCCTGTGCTGTGAAGGTGGTGAGTAGCGAGCCGGCTGGTAGCCCCTCCTCCAGTTTGATGGCTTTAGGGTTGGGGGAGAACTCTGGGCTCTCGTTGACATCTGCAATGCGTACAGACACGGTAGCGGTGGACTGACGGGGCAGGTGGATACCACGGGCCAGGGCAACCTCATTCTCAGCCAGCACCGTCAACACAAAGGAACGACTCCCCTCATAGTCTATGGGCTGGAGATGGAGAGACACGTAAACACGCAAATACACACCAGTTTGCCACACTCATATATACAAACATACAGTTTATTGGCCAGATAGGCATACGTTAGCCGCAGTGGAGGCTGCTGATGGGAGGACGGCTCATAATAATGGCTGGAACGGAGCAAAATAAATGGCATCAAACACATTTTTTGTAATAAAAATAAATAAATAATTAACCTTTATTTAACATTGTAACCATGTGTTTGATGTATTTGATACCATTCCACTCATTCCGCTCCAGCCATTACCACGAGCCCTTCCTCCCCAATTAAGGTTCCACCAAGCTCCTGTGATTAGCCGTTATAATGTGTGTGTTTATCTGTGTGTGGTTTTTATGTGCAGCATCTGTCTCTGTGTGTACATAAATATACAGAGAGGTACATGTTGTGTGCATAGCCCGTGTACAATATATGTGATGTGTGTATCTGTGTGCTGTATGTACAGTCTGTACTGTATGTATGTATGTATGTATGTATATGTGCTGTGTCCTACCTTGACCACAGTTACCAGTCCCTCGTTGGTGGTGGGGTCAGTGGGGATGGAGAAGCGTCCAGTGGGGTCTCCAGCGGTGATCCTGTACACAGTCCTCCAGGCTGCAGTATGGGGCTGGTCCTTATCTGTCACTGTCAGGTTAGCTACGATCACATTCACACGGTTCTCATGCACATCTCCATAAAACTACAGAGGGAGGGGCAGGGAGAGAGTGATGAGGGAGTGAGAGATGAAAAATATATCAGTCTTTGAAATAATTTTCTGTCATGGACAAAGGAACGCAAAGGCTGTGATGATATTAATTAACAAATATTTTGATCTGAATGTGCAAATAATCAGGAATGATTCACAAGGAAGGTGGATCCTTTTGAATATGAAAGTGGACGAAAAAGAGATTTGGCTCATTAATCTATATGGTCCAAATCAGGAGGAGCCACACATCTTTGAAAACATTTATACCAATTTATTGAACTTACAGGCAACAAATGATCTAATCATTATGGTAGGAGACTATAACACAGTGTTAAGTACCTCAATGGACCGTAAAGGTAATCACTCTACAAACTATCATCACCGTGTGAAATCACAAATATTATGGACACATTAGAAATAGTGGATATTTGGAGACTAAAAAACCCCAACCTAGTGAGATATACATGGAGGAGACTTAATCAAGCTAGTCGTCTTGACTACTTTCTTGTCTCTTTCTCTCTTGCATCAAAGGTTCAAAACATTTTAATAGGAGACAGAATGTGATCGGATCATCATCTAATTGGCATTCACATAACTCTTATAGATTTTCCATGTGGACGGGGATATTGGAAATTTAATCAAAGTTTACTGGAGGACAACTTATTTTTAACTAAGACAAAATAATTTATAACTGAATTTTTCCAGTATAATATAGGTTCAGCAAATCCCCTTATTGTTTGGAATACCTTTAAATGTACCTTCAGTGGTCATTCAATTCAATATTCATCAATAATAAAAAAGCAGTTTCTGGCTAAAGAAACAAGACTAACAAGGGAAATCCATTAACTAATAGTACAGGTAGATAGCAATAAAAACGATACTACAATATAAAGACCCAGTCTATCTAAAAAACTGGAGGCCCCTTACACTTCAATGTTGTGATGCAAAAATACTAGCAAAATGCATAGCACTCAGAATTAAAAGGGTTTTACCAGGTATTGTTCATCCTGATCAGACAGTTTTTTTTTACATGGATGATACATTGGAGATAATATATGACAACTACTAGAAATAATAGAACATCATGAAACATATAAGAAGCCAGGAATGGTATTTATAGCAGATTTTGAAAAGGCATTTGATAAAGTAAGACTGGATTTTATTTATAAATGACTGGATTTTTTCAATTTCGGTAATTCTCTTATAAAGTGGGTAAAAATAATGTATTGCAACCCCAGGTGTAAAATAGTAAATAACGGCTCCTTCTCTGAGAGTTTTGATTTGTCAAGAGGAGTAAAACAAGGGTGCCCGCTGTCACCATATCTATTCGTTATTGCCATCGAAATGCTAGCTATTAAAATCAGATCCAATGACAACATTAGAGGATTAGAAATCCAAGGCTTAAAAACAAAGGTGTCCATGTATGCCGATGACTCAAGTTTTAAGCTAGATCCCTGCAATGTCTCATTAAATATAACTTTTCTGTACTCTCTGGACTAAAACCGAATTATGATAAGTGTGCAATAATACGTATTGGATCCTTAAAAAATACAACTTTACATTACCCTGCAGCTTACCTATAAAATAGGCTGATGGTGAAGTAGACGTACTCGGTATTCATATCACAAAAGATATAAATAAGCTCTCCACAATGAATTTCAATAGAAAACTTGTAAAAATAGACAAGATCCTGCAACCATGGAGAGGTAAATACCTGTCTATTTATGGAAAAATTGCCCTGATGAACTCTTTAGTCATATCTCAGTTTACTCACTTACTTATGGCGCTGCCTACTTCTGATGATTCGTTTATCAAATCATATGAGCAAAAATAGTTTGCTTTATCTGGGACGCTAAACCAGACAAAATAAAACAAGCCTATCTATATAATGAATATGAATTGGGTGGGATGAGATTATTAAATATAAAAGCACTAAACCTCTCTCTAAAAGCTTCACTCATTCAAAAGTTTTATTTGAACCCTAAATGGTTCTCAAGTAGATTTAAAAAGAAAAGCTCATCCATCGTTTAAAAATAGCCTTTTTGGGTGGCCTCCCGGGTGGCGCAGTGGTCTAGGGCACTGCATCGCAGTGCTAACTGCGCCACCAGAGTCTCTGGGTTCGCCCCCAGGCTCTGTCGCAGCCGGCCGCGACCGGGAGGTCCGTGGGGCGACGCACAATTGGGCTAGCGTCGTCCGGGTTAGGGAGGGTTTGGCCGGTAGGGATTTCCTTGTCTCATCGCGCTCCAGCGACTCCTGTGGCGGGCTGGGCGCAGTGCGCGCTAACCAAGGGGGCCAGGTGCACGGTGTTTCCTCCGACACATTGGTGCGGCTGGCTTCCGGGTTGGAGGCGCGCTGTGTTAAAGAAGCAGTACGGCTTGGTTGGGTTGTGCTTCGGAGGACGCATGGCTTTCGACCTTCGTCTCTCCCGAGTCCGTACGGGAGTTGTAGCGATGAGACAAGATAGTAATTACTAGCGATTGGATACCACGAAAATTGGGGAGAAAATGGGATTTTAAAAAAATAATAAAAAAATAAAATAAAAATTGCCTTTTTGCCTTTGTGCTGATTGCCATGTCTCATTTTCGATTAATTGAAAATGATACTTTTTTCAAAGTATCTGTCTCAAACAAGCATTGCAGAGCTGGTTACAATTTCAATTTCATCCCCCTGAAAAGATAGAACAAATATTACAACAAATATTATGGCTGCACTCAAATGTGCTGGTTGATAAAATACATGTATTTATGGGAAAGATGTTTGAAAAGGGTATTTTGTTCTTAAATGATATTGCAAATTGTAATGGTAGAGTTATGTCCTTCATGGAGTTATCAGAATTGTATGGGAAGGTCTGCTCAATCCAAGAGTACAACCAATTGATTACAGCATTGCCCCAAAAATGGAGGCGGCGGGTGGCAGCGGGAGGAGGTAGGGAACTGGTCTGTCTGCCCAATATAAAAAATCAAAACTGGCGGAGGAATAAAAATATTATAAATAGGAAAGTATACCAGTTTCATTTGAGGACCAGGATGTTGACAACTGTGCCATACAGATTACAAAATAGTTGGGAAGAGATTTTTGATGTACCGATTCCATGGGATTGATATATAAAACAACGCAATATTCAAGACTTCGTGCTTTTCAGCTAAAATGATTATATAAAATTCTTGCCACCAACAAAATGTTGAATATTTGGGGCATAAAATCATCGAAGCTCTGCAGATTTTGTTGTGAGGATACAGAATCAATAGACCATTGATTTTGGTATTGCCCTCAGGTAGCCTGTTTCTGGTCTCAGGAATGGCTGGAAATGCATAGCATTGATCTGGAGACCCTAAAAATAGTACTGTTAGGAGATCTGGAGAGACCAGGTCAGTCAATTACTAATATACTAATAATCTTAGTAAAAGTATTTATCTTCAATACGCAATCTGTATATTCTATTCGATAGATTGAAATTGTACATTAAATGTCATAGCATAGTTGAAAGATATGTGCTGCGTGTTAACACGAAGTGGGTGGCCAGTAGAGATAGATGGGATGGGCTGAGGGAAGCTGAGGGTTGGTATGTTGAATTGGAGTTGCTGTGTGAGAGAAAGAATCATGGTCAAAAGATAAAGGGTAAAAAAAAGTCAAAATAAAACATAATAAAAGTACATTTGAATGACACTAAGTGGCAGTGTTTTAACAACTAATACTGGTTTGCCTGAGGCTGATGTCGTGCAGGTGTTTGTACACATGCATATACACACACTCTCATTCAAATAAACACATACAAGAACACACACATACATGTAATAGTGCCAGACATGCACACAAACATATACAGTTGGCCTTGCTGTTATGATTTCAGTTGTCCTTGATGTCCTGTGTTTTAAATGTATTCTTTAAAAAAAATGTTGCATTGTTGTTTGCTGTTTTCTTCTGTCTTTTTCTTTTTTCTCTTTAGTTAATTCTCTTGGTTGTTGGTGCATTCGGGGGTTCTTAGGGGTGGGGAATGGAATTAATTGTATTTTTTATTTGTTTTCCTCCGGGGGGGGGGGGGTGGACTGTGGGAGGGGTCTCGAATGGTTGAGGGACAGCTGTTGGGGAACTGTGGGGGGATCTTGGAGGGTTCGGATTTCACAAGATTGCGATCATGAAAAAGGAAACTTTGACATATATTTTATATCACTATCATGCACACACACCCTCACACATAAGGATGGCTCTGTTGCAGAAAGACTGATACATGTTTGATAGTGTCTTGATGCTGTATTGTTTGTCCTTCATGTTCTAATACTTTAATGTTACCCCTTCCTTGTATTTTTGTATTAAAAAAATCAATAAAATAAAACATATATATATATTTGTTGTTTTTTTGTTGAAAGATTGTTTCTGTGGTGTCCTTTGTGTGAGAAAGAAAGTATTGTGTGCGTGTGTATTTGTACTGTGTCTGTCTGTCTGTCTGTCTGTCTGTCTGTCTGTCTGTCTGTCTGTCTGTCTGTCTGTCTGTCTGTCTGTCTGTCTGTCTGTCTGTCTGTGACTTACTGTGTCAGCGGTGAACTCTGGGGGGTTATCATTGACGTCAGTGATCCTTATGATAGCTGTAGCTGTGTTAGACAGGCCGTAGGTGGGGTTCCCCTCCATGTCAGTAGCCTGGATTATCAGTGTGTACTGAGGAACTTTCTGGAAGGAGGAAGACAGAAAGGGGACAGGTTCAGATTACAGAGAATACCTTAGGCAGACAGTATGTAAACACAAACTCATACACTGCAAAAAAAAATGTTTTAAGTCCTGCTGTTTTTACAGTAATTTCCTGGCAGCATGTAAATTACCTGTAGATTACCTGTAGATTACTGTAAAATAAGTTACAGTATGTTACCGTTAATTCCAAATAAACTCTGAAGTACAGTATTTTACAGGAGGGTGCCAGTAAGTTACGCTAGAAACAACTGTATATTTTTTTTTACAGTGTACACATTGATACACATCACATGCGCACACACACGCGCACACACACCCACCCACCTCTCTGTCGAGGCCTGCTGCTACAGTGATGATGCCTCCTGTCTTGTTGTTGATGGTGAACATGTTGGAAGAAGGACTCTCAGGGTTCTGAGATATAATCTTGTATCGGAGCATCCCATTGGCTGTCTTAGGGTCGTCCTTGTCCACTGATGTCACTGTCATCACAAAGGACCCTGGGAACGCAAACCAAGCAGTCAATAAAAAATGTACTATGTGTTTGTGTGGGTGCATGTGTGTGTGAATGTGTGCATGTGTATGAGTGTGTGTTGTTACCTGGTTTGGAGCCTTCTGGTACTGATCCGTTGTAGATGGTGTGTGTGAACTCTGGTCTGTTGTCGTTCATGTCTATGACATTGATGACAATGTCTATGGGGTTCTCTATCTGGTTCCCATTCAGGTCCACAGCATGGGCTCGCAGCTAAATTATCAGATAGAGGATCAGGGTTAGGACACGGTTAGGGAATGTCATGGCATGGGCTCACAGCTAGATGGTCAGATACAGGATCTGGGTTAGGATACAGTTAGGGAATGACATGGCATGGGCTCACAGCTAGATGGTCAGATACAGGATCTGGGTTAGGATACAGTTAGGGAATGACATGGCATGGGCTCACAGCTAGATGGTCAGATACAGGATCTGGGTTAGGATACAGTTAGGGAATGACATGGCATGGGCTCACAGCTAGATGGTCAGATACAGGATCTGGGTTAGGATACAGTTAGGGAATGACATGGCATGGGCTCACAGCTAGATGGTCAGATACAGGATCAGGGTTAGGATACAGTTAGGGAATGACATGGCATGGGCTCACAGCTAGATGGTCAGATACAGGATCTGGGTTAGGATACAGTTAGGGAATGACATGGCATGGGCTCACAGCTAGATGGTCAGATACAGGATCAGGGTTAGGAAACAGTTAGGGAATTGTTAGAGCCAGTTTGCACTGTTCTGTGAAGGGGTAGTACACAGAATTGTACGAGATCTTCAGTTTCTTGGCAAAATCTCGTATGGAATAGCATTCATTTCTCAGAACAAGAATAGAATAGAGTTTCAGAAGAAAGTACTGAGGAACTTTGTTTCTGGCCATTTTGAGCCTGTAATCGAACTCACAAATGCTGATGCTCCAGATACTCAACTAGTCTAAAGAAGGTCGGTTTTATTGCTTCTTTAAACAGAACAACAGTTTTCAGCTGTGCTAACATATTTGCAAAATGGTTTTCTAATGATCAATTATTCATTTAAAATGATACACTTGGATTAGCTAACACAACGTGCCATTGGAACACAGAAGGGATGGTTGCTGATAATGGGCCTCTGTACGCCTTTGTAGATATTCCATAGAAAATCAGCCGTTTCAGCTACAATAGTCATTTACAACATTAACAATGTCTACACTGTATTTATGATCAATTTTAATTTTTTGAATGTACAAAAAATTTGCTTTTCTTTCAAAAACAAGGACATTTCTAAGTGACCCCAAACTTTTGAACGGTAGTGTATATGAATTAACAAAGCTAACCGACTGAATTTCAATACCTACTCCCCTGGAAATTAGGATATTTGAGTCTTTCCCTTTAAATTATCATAGAAACGACCCCTCTCAAGCTTGATTGTTCGGGGTTAGAGGAATAGAAAGCCACGGATCTGGAGATGAAAATGACGAGGTATCAAGTTGATTTTGATTGGTCTGAAGCACGGAAACGCCTCCTAATGTTACCACCTCCCAACACCAAAATATGAAAGAGATGCAACCAAGAGCTGCGTTGTCTAAACTAGCAACGGTCACGAACTAACATTCCTATTTAATTAACACTTATGTACAAGAATGTTAGGGTTCTAATATTGTAGAGAACAATCTAATAATTAATTGTATGTGATTCATAATGACATAGGCTAAAGAAAACAAGGTTGAGACATACATTCAGCAGCTCCCCATATTTTGCTACATTGTAGAGCAGTGAGTGAACGCCCTACATATTGCTTACACTTCAGAGGGCACAATTTTGAGGGCAGAGAGAGGAGAAGGGTGTGAGGTATTGGGATTGGAATGTGGCCATTTACTGAGGTTAGTGTACACTTGGCCTCTCAAGGGTGGATCTAAAGACCCTTATGTGGATCTAAAGACCCTTATGTGTTTCTCTCCTAGGGCCTCTCTAACAAGAGAGCAGTACAGGGAAAAAGCAGAGTACCCTCCCCCAGTACCTGTCTCCAAAACAGCCATGTTAGAGAAGCCTACTGCTAGGCAGGGAGGAGTAGCTGCCATAACATACTGCTGTTACAGTACCCTCACCCTGTACTCTGTCTCATAGCTGCTATACTGTATGTGCTGCTCCCTATACCCAGTCTCCAGTAATGCCACGGCAACAGCTCATGAATATATTCATCACAGAGCTTCAGTGACTCTGACAACTACATCACACTGTATGAATATTCATGAGGGAGCCCCACCCTTCATGCAAATGTCCTGCCTGCAGATATAGCCAGAGTTGCTCAAGTGTGTCTCAGTGTGTGTGTGTGTGTGTGTGTGTGTGTGTGTGTGTGTGTGTGTGTGTGTGTGTGTGTGTGTGTGTGTGTGTGTGTGTGTGTGTGTGTGTGTGTGTGTGTCTATTTGTGTACTGCAGATCAAAGGTAACATTCTCAGACTGATGTTTCCAGTCCAACTACCTCAGGGTGACGTTTTACATATGTTTTACATACACCAGCAAAGAATGTGGTCAGAGGGATCCTCTATGTGGGATTCCCTCCTGATTCAGTGAATCTTCCAACCATTTCTGGAAAACCTGGGAAAGTAAGCAGAATTTTGCAACCCCCTACTACACACTTACATGGAAGTTGGAGATGTGTTCGCGGTCGAGGGGTTTGGTCACAGAGAGCTGACCAGAGATAGGGTTGATGATGAAGATCCCGGTCGGAGGCTGATCAGCACCGGGTCCAGTCACACTGTACCGGAGGAGACGGTTCTTATCACGGTCCGACCGGATCTAGACCACAGGGGGAAAGAGAGAGAGAGGGAGAGCAAAAGAGAGGGAGGGAAAGATATTCCCACTTTAGATACAGTTACACAACCACACTTTTATTTAAAACATATTTAGCTCCACTCAACACCATACATAGGCTATACAGTACAGACAGAAAGCATGTGTACATCACCAGAATGACCAGAACCGCCTGTCTCTCCACAGATTCTAATATAAATATCATACCAGAAGATTGTGTTAGGAGGAAATAGTGAGCGCTACACACATACGCTGTACATACCGTAAATATACACAAAACACTTACACACACACACACACACACACACACACACACACACACACACACACACACACACACACACACACACACACACACACACACACACACACACACACACACACACACACACACACACACACACACACACACACACACACACACACACACACACACACACAATAAAGCCCTCTGAGCTAGTGGCCGAATGACAGACTTTGCATGACAGTGTGTTTGTCTTCTCTTGATTAGCCCCCCTGGGAAATGTGTGTGAAATGTGTCCTCTGAACCATGTGTGTGTCGTACCCTGACTAGTTCCTCTGGGAACTGTCCTCGTGAGTTCTCAGGGACGTTGATGGGGGGGATGACCCAGTCCCTCTTTACCCGCCTCAGAGATCCATCACCCCTGACGACCACGCTACGCCATGGAAACATGATCACAGCTGCATCACTGGAGTTCACCTGCAGAGACAAAACATGTTACACACCAATATACAGACACAGACAAAAATACAGACAGAAAGATATATTTCTCGGACAAACCCACCCACATCGAGAAGTTATTCCAGAGAAACATCACACACACACACACACACACACACACACACACACACACACACACACACACACACACACACACACACACACACACACACACACACACACACACACACACACACACACACACACACACACACACACACACACACACACACACACACACACACACTGTTTATGTCCCAGAGGTCTCTGTTGACTCACTCCAGAGAGCTGGATTAAGGTTTTCATTACTGATGACCTGATCAATCACCATCCTGGGCTGTGTGTGTTTACCTCAAATGTATTTGCAGCCTAGGAATGCAGTTTAGTTTCCACCACACTCTAATCTGAATCTGAATACAACCCTTTAGCTATAGAATTAGGAATTAAAATACTTAGTTAATTACCCACGTAATTTAATAGGATGTCTATTAGACATCACATCCCCTTTCTCTACCCCTCCATCTCTTTTGCTCCATCTCTATCCCTCCATCTCTACCCCTCCATCTCTATCCCTCCATCTCTACCACTCCACCTCTACCCCTCCATCTATATCCCTTCTCTATTCTTCTATTTCTCTATACATCTATCCCCATCCTTCTCTCTCTCCTGCTTCCTTCCCCCAAATCTCACTCCATCCTTTTTCTCTCCCTCTCGCCAAACCATCCCTCCCTTTTCTCAGAGTTTTCTGCTCCATCCATCTGTTAAGAGAGCTAGCTGACTAATAGTTAGCTAACACTCCACTGGTTAACCGTTGCTAGTTCATCGCTTTTATTCACAGTTTCATATTGGTGGTGTTTTAAACAGCTTTTTATTTTCTCACATTGTTTTCACTGCTCCCACAGAAGGCTGGGAGACTGTAATGGACACAGTAAGTATATTGCACTGCACTATTTCTGGGAACATTTTTACTGGGAGATGTGAACGGGTCGCTGTAGTAGCTCTTTAATGTCTCCCCTTATAGAGACAACCTCCTTTTTTCTATAATTTACACACAGCAGGCAGCAGCACCTGATGCTATGTGTGTGTCCCAAACTACACTTTATTCCCTATATAGTGCACTACTTTTGACCAGGGCACCCATAGCGGTAGTGCACTATATAGGGAATAGGGTGCCATTTGGGATGCATTCTATACTGTAGCGAGCACTGCCTTGTTTATGTGGTTATCAGCACTTCACTGGCCATCAAAGGTTAACAGAGTGGGCTGTGAATTTTTATTTAGTACATTTAACATGAATGATTCCTTATAAATACGTAAGAGTGGTCATGAAACTTGGTTAATCGACTGGTGATGGATAATGTATTCTTATGATGAACTGCTCCTCTGACTTCCATCTCCACATCATAATTATTCATGTATTTTCTCCATACTTACACTCTTATAAAAAAGGGTTCCAAAAGGGTTCTTTGACTGTCCCTACAGGAGAACCCTTTTTGGTTCCAGGTAGAACCCTTTCGGGTTCCATGTAGAACCATCAGTGGAAATGCTTCTACATGGAACCCAAAATGGTTCTACCAGGAATGAGAAGGGTCACCTTGAATAGATAAAAGCTTCTGATAAATGACCATATTGTGATATTCTTATTTTATCCTTACCTGTTTGTTGTGTTCTGTTGTCTCTCCCTGTCCATCTGTCCGGAGGTGGAGGTGAACGCGTGTGTTCCACTCCTCCTTGGTTTTCTGATCCCTCGCTCGCACCACCAGGAAGGCTCTCCTCCTGTCCGCCAGACGGAGGGCGTGTCGGGCGTACACCATGCCATCTTCACCCAGCCTGAAGTCCACCGCGTCGCCCACCTCCAACAGAACCCTGTCGCCCAGGCCACAATCTGCAAACCTCACTGAAGGGAGAGAGAGAGGGGAGAGCATGATATGAAAACATAGGAAGACAACTTAGAACAGGTCAATATATATATATATATGAATGCAGTTTAGTTTCCACCACACTCTAATCTGAATCTGAATACAACCCTTTAGCTATAGAATTAGGAATTAAAATACTTAGTTAATTACCCACGTAATTTAATAGGATCTCTATTAGACATCACATCCCCTTTCTCTACCCCTCCATCTCTACCCCTCCATCTCTTTTTTTTATATATATATATATACTTCACTCATTCAACCTCACTTGGGTCACTCCAAAGTCAAAGGCCTACACTTCCTAGGTCCTCTTCATGTTTTATTGTAATCTCTATGTGACAATCCTTCACCTTGTAACCTTAGAAATATTATAACATCAGCCGTCAACCATGT